>NC_135492.1:16455621-16755621 GCF_052094955.1 Ictidomys tridecemlineatus | reverse complement strand
GGAGCTTGTATAACTCTCCAGAGTTTTATATCCTTTAGGGTGTACTGCTACTCTATAAGGTGAAATGTTAAACTCATAATTCAAACTAGGGATATCTGGGCATTATTTTAGTATCCCTAGGTCCTACCTATAACTGTCTTAGTTTTCCCATAATTACAAACAAGATAGTATATAATTTACATAAATAATATTCTCCAAATAACACTTGATTAAACATATGAAATAATTAATGGAGACGTTAGAGCATTATTTACCCAATAAAATGTTTTACAATTGCATCAATCCATTAGCAAAGTGAATAGTGGAAGTTGTGTGACCTAATATCATTAAATGGATAACAAGGTTAAAATTAAGAAATTCACACTTTATTTAGTAACAAATTGCATCTGTAATGAAATATAAGTAAAAATGCTCTGTAAAACGGGCATGGTGGACCATGCCGTGACCCTAGGGACGTGAGAAGCTTTGCAAGTTTAAAGTCAGGCTCCATAACTTAGTGAGGCCCTATACAACTTAGCAAAACCTATCTCTAAATAAAAAAGAAAAAAAAAGTCTGAGGATGCGGTTTACTGATTAAGTGCCTGTAAGTTTAAGAGGCTCTAAAAAATTTAAATTTTAAATTTCCTATAAATCTTAAGAGACTTCTGAAATAATCAACGCTGAGTATTATTATTTCTCCAGTTGTGAAAAATGAGACTCTTAAGTAATTGTTGATTTATATTAAAATTATATCCTTTTAGGGATGCACAATTCTATACTTGTATTTCCTTATTTCTACAAAATCAGCTAAAGATGTTAAGAAAATTTTCAGCAAATGTCAAAAGCAATTACCCATTTTCTACATTTAAATGTTTTTTTTTCCTCCTAGGTCCCAAATACTTCAAGGAAAGGGCTATAGATAAGAAACTTACTACCATCTTTATATTTGTCAAGGTGATTTTGTAAATATTTTGCTGTTATCTAAGGTACACACTTTGGACAAATGCTACTCCACATTTGCTACAGATATGAGGTCAGAAATTCAAAAATGTCGGAAATTTGAATACAGTCTTGGACACATTCTTTGGGTTTCTATATGCTATAAATCCTCCAGTGTTTTAAAAATGTTTGATCAATGGCCAAAAGCTTTGCAAAAATTTTTCTGCATGTCCTCTCACTCGTATGAATTCTCAGGTTCTTAGTAGGTTGTGAACAACTTTTGGAGACTCTGTCACCTATTTTATATTTATATGATTTCTGTGCTATCATGTCTCTGGTGTGAAATAGTGTTGAACTACTATGAAATAGGATTGATTTATCCTTAAAGACACTGATGCAATGTTTTCATTGTAAAACTTCTCTCCAGTATAAAAATAAATAATATTTAGTAACATGTGATCTTCAATATTAAAAGCTTTGCCATTCTTCACATTTATAGGACTTCTCTATAGTATGGGTTCTCTGGTGTCGAGCATGTGATGATTGTTGATTAAAAGCTTTGCCACATTCTCTACATTTGTAGGGCTTCTCTCCAGTGTGAATTCACTGGTGCTGAGTAAGTGATGAGTTTTGACTGAAATTTTTGCCACACACTGTACATTTGTAAGGCTTCTCTCCAGTGTGGATTCTCAGGTGCTGAGTAAGTACTATTTTTTGATTAAATCTTTTGCCACATACTTTACATTTTTAGGGCTTCTCTCCAGTGTGGATTCGCTGGTGCTGAGTAAGTGATGATATGTGATTAAAACTCTTGCCACAGTCTTTAAACTTGTAGGGCTTCTCTACAGTATGAATCCTGTTGTGGTAATAGAGATGCGAGTTTGTATTAAAACTTTTGCCACACACTTTACATTTGTAGGGCTTCTCTCCAGTATGAATACTTTTGTGCCAATTATGCTGTGAGATGCTATTAAAAGCTTTGCCACATTCTTCAAAGCTGTATGGCTTCTCTGTGAATTTTCTGGTGCTGAGTAAGTGATGATATGTGAATAAAACTCTTGCCACACATTTTACATTTGTAGGGCTTCTCTCCAATATGAATCCTGTTGTGGCAATAGAGATGTGAGATGCTATTAAAAGCTTTGCCTCACTGTTTACACTTGTAGGGCTTCTCTCCAGTGTGGATTCGCTGGTGATGAGTAAGTGATGATTTTTGACTGAAACTTTTGCCACACAATTTACATTTGTAGGGCTTCTCTCCAGTATGAATCCTGTTGTGGCGATCAAGGTGCGAGTTTGTATTAAAACTTTTGCCACACACTTTATATTTGTAGGGCTTTTCTCGAGTATAAATCCTGTTGTGGCAATCAAGATTTGAGTTTCTATTAAAACTCTTGCCACACACTTTACATTTGTCGGGCTTCTCTCCAGGATGAATCCTGTTATGGCAATCAAGATGTGAATTTCCATTAAAACTTTTGCCACATACTTTACATATGAAGGGATTATCTCCAGTATGAATTCTCTGGTAATTTCTAAGGCTTGGGTTTTGACTGAAACCTTTGCAAAATTGTTTACATATGTAGGGCATCACTCCAGGGTGTGTTCACTGGTGACAATTAAGATTGGAACTGTTAGTAGAAGTTTTGTCGCATTCTTTACATTTGCATGACATATCTCCTGTATGAACACTGTGATGTTGAGTAAAGTTCTTGAGTGTGTTGCATTCTTCACATTGGTAGGTCTTCTCTACAGAATAAAGTTTTTGGTGTTGAGTAAGAGTTGAAAAAATTTTTTAAGGCTTTCCCACACTTTCTACATTTATAGGTCTTTCCTTCAGTATAAATCCTCTTTTTAACACCTGCATGCATTTATTTATATAGGTACCGGAGATTAAACCCAGAGACTTTCCACCATTTAGCTATATCCTCAGGCCTTTTTAAGTTTTTATTTTGAGACAGGGGCTCACTAAGTTGCAGAGTTGTCTGCCCTTGAACTTGCAATTCCTTGCCCCAACCTCTGGAATACTTGAAATTACCAGCATGTGTCACAGTTCCTGGCCTCCTTTATTTTAATAGCAAATTTATAAAAACAGCACAGAAGATGGACAGTATTAAAAGTCTGCACTCGCATGTGGGACAACTCAGAAAGGCATAGTGAGTGTTATCCATGGTATGATCAAAATTTTACAAACTACATTTAGTGGCTTTCAGTAAGAAGTTAACTTAGTTTGTAAACAATCAAAATGCTGCCACAGTCCAAAAAAAATAATAATAGCAGACCTTTATAATCATCATACAGCTGAATTGCCAAAATTTATTCATGGAAACATTTTGATCTGCATTGATGCTTTGCATATTTAACATTTATATTAAAAAATCACACACAAATAAAAATGAAAAAGCTGCCAATACCTGATTTCTCTCCCCTAGTTTTCTACCTATAATCATCCACTGAGGCACCTTTTTAACCTTGGGGACAGAGGGGATGTTTAACATCAGACCTAAAATTAGTGGTTTGGTTTGTTGTTTTTTAGATGTAGTGGATCAAACCCAGGGTCTCATGCACTGGAGGCTTTCACACAGATGTATTTATGTATGTATTTCATCCATACATCTCGCCCCATAGTAGGTTCTTACATAACTTCTCAATATGTCAGAGTGCTATTTGAAGGTCATTTGGCATAACTGCTGCACGTTTGGCATGGATAGCACAGATCTTATTTGTGTCTCTAAAAAGCCAACCAGAGAGACTTCATTTGCCTCCCACTACACGGAATAGCTGCTCTCTTGAAGCACAAATCTGTTTTATATCGGAGCAGTTTCTCACACCAGACGCTGGAAGAAATGTTAATAAATCTGAAATTTAGTGAACAAACTAGATGTCAGAGAACCACAACACTGGGCCTGTAAGTCTGAGTTTTCTTCGTCTCTACACTAGAGGGCGCTCATTTCAAGCGATTTTTGAAGCCAAATGCTTCATGGGGGTTTTACCACTTGTGGTTTGGGAGGTAGTGGGCTTTGTTGGAGGACTGTTTTGAGACCTTCTTGCTCCCTTCTACTAGAGATCAGTGCACTTGAAGTATGCAGGCGTTAGAGAGCAAGGGCAGATGTAAATACCTCGTTTCTTTCTCTCTCTCTCTCTCTCTCTCTCTCTCTCTCTCTCTCTCTCTCTCTCTCTCCACCCCCCATGCTGGCGATTGAATGCAAGGCATGCATTTGCTAGGTAAGTGCTCAACCACTGAACCACATTCCTAGTCCCCATTTTCATGTATTCTGGAGAGACTAGATTCTTGGCCTGGCAATCACAGAATGAGAGAACCTTTATGTTTCCTTCAAAAAGGTAAACACTGCCCCCAACTCTCACTAAACCACAGATGAGTCAGTGCGCTCCCAAGTCTGACATCACTGTCTGTTTGGAATAGTGTGGAGGAGGTATTCTTTACATAAAATACTTCTGGAGTGCCAGGACCTGAGGTCACAGACCTAGGTGTCCAGGGAAGATCCCCAACACCTATTTTTTTTTAAAATAAAACCATCCTATGCTTCAAAATGGTATCTTCTTGTTGGTTTTATTTAGTTGCTGCTATTTAGAAGTGAGATTGGATTACATTTGCCTACTCAAATAATTTTCCCTTCTATTTTCCTCTTTTCTTTGTGCATTCTGTTTATTAATGTAAATGCTTTTTATTGGTGCTGGTAATGTTTTCCCCAGACCTCTCTTTAACTATCTTTTTGGTGTCTTTGCTCAGGAAGTTTAGATATTAGGTAGTCAAATTTCTCAAAAAAATTTTTGTGACTTCTAGAGTTTACAATTTGCTTATGATTTAACACTCCAAAATTATAAAAATGATTTCCATTATTTTCTTCAAGTATTTTTAAAGATTATTAAAGATGTAATCTTTTTTTATTTTATAATATTTCTGTGGTCCTTGAAATGTATTTGAAAAATATTTCTAACTTTAAGTTTTTTTTCCTGAAATAGACATCTAAATATCCTCCTGTTCTAATTTATAGGCTATCCTTTAGCTGCAAATTTTCTTTCCTTTTTTTTCTGTATTAGGGATTTAACACAGGGGTAATTTACCAGTGAGCCACTTCCCCACATTCCTTGACTTTTAATTTTTTTAATTTTTAGTATCTCACTATGTTGCTTTGAGCCTGGTTAAGTTTCCAGGGTGACCTTCAACTTGTGATCCTCCTATCTCAACCTCCCAAGTCAGCCAAGTCATTTAACTGATAATTGAAAATAAATTAAATTTTTGCTGACTATTTATTCCCAAATGGTGTTCTGAAAAATTTTCAGGCTACCATTCTTGTCTCATAGTTAAAGAATCAAAAATAAAAATAATGGTATCATTTCAATAAATACTTAACTATTGTAATTAAACAGACATTGATGACTTATCAATAATGATAAACTCTAAGGTATAAGTTAAGGGACATATCCATGGAAAATTTCTTTTTTTATTAATCAAACAGTTGACACATGCATAGAGGATAAAGGACTTTTTAAATCTTTTTTTCAGTGGATTGAACCCAGTTGCTCTTAACCCTTGAGCTGCATGAAAAACATCCCTAGCCTTTTTTTTTTCTATTTAGAGACTGGGTCTTGCTAAGATGTTTAGGACCTCTCTAAATTGCTGAGCCTGGCTTTGAACTCTCAATCCTCTTGCCTCAGCCTCCCCAGCTGTGAAAATACAGACATATGCCTCTTTTCATGGCCTTTATTCTTTCTTACACCAGGAAAATGTACAGATGCTTACATTGTATTAATTAATTAATCAAGTACTAAAGGGCCGTTCAATGCAATAAAAGACAAAGAAGGCAGTATTGTGAAGGAGACAAATTATTGCTATTAGTAGATTTGCTTACCTAGAAAATATGGTTGGACCAAAACTACTTGAGTGATTCCATAAACTGTCTGAATTTATGGCAACTCTGTGTTTCTTTTCTCACACTTAAAGAAACCAGCCCAATATATATGGGATATTTCTTGGCCAGAAGACAATAAAGGACTAGTTTACTAAAGTTTAACATTCTCTCTCTAAAAATAAGCCATCAAATTCAAAATTACATCAATGAAAGTAACTAAGAGAATATACCCTCCAGGTGCCAGGCCACAAAGCACACTGGTGGCCAGCAAGTACCATCATTTGTTATTATTCTGTCATTTGCTGTATGCCTTCTCTAATCTCAGTGGTGTTTTGGACGCTACATGCCTTATCTCATTTAATCTTTGTACCAGGGAAGTATCTTCATTCTCATTTTTCAAGGAAAATGTATGAATATATTTAATCTAAAGTCAGAGAGTTGCAGGTTCCAGGTGAAAGGCACTTAGGTCTTCCTGAAAAATCCACATCTAAAGCATTATGGAGCCTCTTAACTCTCAGGTCTCAGAAAAATCATAGATAATGAGGAAATGTGGAGGGTGAACCAGGTAAGAATGAAGCTCCTGGGGTGTATATGGGTCTCTGCCATGAGCTTCCTGCTGCCAGAAAAAAACACTCTTGACCTGAGCTAATGAGGCACCCTTTATGAAGGAGCCTTCAGTCTCTCTTTTCTTTAATGCTCCCTTATCCTGCAGATTGCAGTGATACTCATGCTGAATGCAAGGTGAGTCTGGGAGGATTGAGGAGGTGGCCCAAGGTACACAGAGACTATTTAGAGGTATGGGGATTTGTCCCCAAGGTGCCCAAGTTGTACCAGTGCCTAAAGTGTGTACTCAAGTTTGCAGCCTACTCTGGGGCTTGCTCTCCTTACTCATTCCCAAAGCCATAGGGTGAGAGACAGCCCAAATGGAAAGCCTCCTAGTTGGGAGTGCCTGAACCACACAATGTGTACTTGTCTTTGGCTTTTGGAACCAAGAAGGATTTCCAGATTCACCAGTGAGACCCAGCAAAGAGAGCCCTCAGCAATGCCCCACATGGCAGTGTGGGCTTTGCCTAGGAGGCTGTAGCCCAAGACCACAGCAAGCTATAGCCAGAGAAGAGAACCAGGACATTTGGGGCAGGGTGGGAAAAAGAGGAAGAAAATTTAGAAAGTTTAGTTTTAGGAAGCTTTTTGGTTGTTTATATTTTGTTTTTAAGCTACCATCTTTTTAGTATGCATTCCCATCCTCTTGCCAGGTGGGAAAATATATAAGAGGAGAGGAGGGTCTGCTTGGTACAGGGAAAAGGAAGAGGGTGTGATAAACGTGATGACTCCATTATCTCTTCTTTTGTGGCTGGGTTGTGGCTCATTGGTAGAGCATTTGCCTAACACTTGTGAGGCACCAGGTTTAATCCTGAGCATCACACAAGAATAAATAAATAAAACTAAAAGTATTATTTCCATCTACAACTAAAATATTTTTTGAATTTTTTTTTGTAATAAATATCTCATGGGAGATTCTTTAATACTATGTAAATATCTGATCATCTTGTTTTTACCTACTAACCCTTTCATTCATGGCTGACTCCGGCTCACTATTCATGAACACTGTGTTTCCAAAGGTGGTTTTCTATATGTATAAGGGCTTAGGCATTCAGGGAAAGATGGCAATGACGAGAGAGGAGGCATGGAGTGGGGCCAGAACAAAAAAGCAGGGAGAGGGTCTTCTGATGAAAGTGCTCATGGAGGACTCAAGCGAGGGACCCCATCAGACAAACACTTCGGCATTCATGCTCCTAAGTGGGAAATCCAATAGAAAAACTAAAACAGACTTGTGGTCAGAGGACACCAATCAATAATAGTGAGGAGCACATGAACAGAAGAGGAGATAAAGAAAGGAAGAAATTCCAGAGGTCATAAAAGCAACAAGCCAAAACTCCCCCATTGAGTTCCCAGCTCTGGGGCCCCTTCTTTTCAGATAAGCCTATCTCTGAAACTCTGTTGCTTTTACAATAAACCTACTTCTTGCTTGCTATCTCTGTGTCCTGTTTTTCAATTCTTTGCTTAACAGAGACAATGAACCCAGCACTCCTCGTCAGTAACACATTCAACAATTCCTTATATATTTATTCATTTAGTTTTGTACTGCTTTGGATGGAACCCATGGCTTTGCACATGCCTGGCATGTCCTCTACCATTGAGCTATACCCCTCAGATTTTTAGATTTTATTTTGAGACAGGGTCTCACTGTGTTGTCCAAGTTGGCTTCAAACTTGTGATCCTTCTGCCTCTACCTCCTGAGCTGCTGGGATTACAGGTGTGCACCACTGCATCTGGCCTCTGCTTCCCTTTCTTGGGGTTCTATTTGTGCTAATTGCTACTGGAGTGCCATTGATTCCAGGCCCTCTCAGCAGACACAGCTAGGGAATACAGGTTACCAATTCTGAAATTATTTTATAGTTTTCTAGAATTGAGCAAATAATAAGCATGCTATATTTAGTAGGAGCTTGTTTTCTCAGTGTGGATGAAATGAACTACAAATCAAGAAAGGGAGAGGGTAAAAGGAACCTTGTTGTGTTCGATTAGATCAAAGATTCTCAAGGTGAATTCATGTTTTAGACAGACGGAGAAATAAATGTGATTTAGCAATTTCACTCAACAGTAGAAATTGCATGATTGTGAAAATATACAAATAGAAATGTTGATAAATGCTCTATCATAATAGTCCTAAATGGAACTACCCAAATTTCAATTGACATCAGATGTGGTAATGAATATTCTACCAATGTATGCAAACTTGTGGATGAAAAAATAATCAATGAGAGGAACTTTCACAAAAATGCTGTGATTCAATTTGTATGAAATTCAAAAATTGGCAAGATTAATCTAAGCGTTGAGAACTCAGTGTCAAGTTCTTTTGTGGGCTCGGGGAGAGTAGTGATTGTGAGAAAAACCATGGAGTCCCTGATATTGTTCTGTCCTTTGACATGAATGCTGGTTCCACAAGTGTGTTCAATTCTTTTATTTTGAGTATACAAGATTAAACTCAGGGACACGTTGCCACTGAGCCACACCCCAGTCTTATTTTGTATTTTATTTAGAGACAGGGTCTCTCTGAGTTGCTTAGGGCCTCACAGTTGCTGAGGCTAGCTTTGAACTCCAATTCTCAGCCTCCCAAACTACTGGTATTACAGGTGAGAATTAAACTCTAAAGCTTCAGGTTTGCCTTATTTGTAATGAACATTTACCCTGTGCATTGTTTGAAAACATATATTTTAATAGGTCAAATCATGACCTTCAAACAGATATAAAATGAACACTTGCTAGGGATTTTCACTGAATCAATGAGGAAACTAGGCAGATGATATCTGACTAAAAAGAGAAGTCAAAAAACACAGACTTATCTCAAGCAAAGGAAAGTTAAAGCAGAAGCACAGATTGGGCTCAAATAAGCTTTTTCAACAGACAGAAAGGAAAGTTAGCTGAACCTGGCTGCCACAGCAGAATGTACCTGTGTAGAGATGAGGGTTATTTTTCCTTGCTATTGGCTACCTATATTTTGCAGAATTGTAAAATAGCTTCCATAAAATCAAAACCAGATAAGGTGGAAAGCTGTGCTATAGACAATGCTTCTATAGTCTACAATGTGGAAAGAAACATTGAAAAATAAAACCTCATTTATTCACAAGCAATTCATCAGTAATCCTATCAAAGAGGTCTAATGTTGCTGTATCTTTAACTGACGGCAAGAAGAACTCTAGGTCTGCAGAGTGCGTGCAATTTTTGAGTATTGCCATGGATACAGTATCAATGTCAACCACAAGTAATGTAAATGGGAAGCAGGGGGTTAAGGGCACTAACAGTGACAGAGATTATTCTCCCTTAATACATCATTCTTGGATGAGATTTACAAAATATTTATGAGGCAAGGCATGCTGCTGAATGTTACTTTGGATGCTTCATTCCAAACTGCTTACAGGCACTTTGGCAGAACAGCAAAACATGAGGTCCCAGGTCTGCCACCCAATTGGCTGTGGGATGTTGTTGTTTATTTTCTTTAGTGTCTCCCAGGTTAAAACAATGTGTGTGTGTGTGTGTGTGTGTGTGTGTGTGGTGATGGGAGTGTTTTGCAGTTCTTGCCAGCATTCTGATTAGAAGTGGATGGCAAACATGATTTCATCTCATATCCAGTGTGATTGAATGCAACTCTAACTACGTTAATCAAAATAAAGTTACTTTTTGGAGGTACCATAATTGGTTAGACCAGGATTTTTTTCTATTTGTCTCATTCAAAAATTATGTAGATTTTATTTGTAGATTTCATCTCAACTTGACTTTCATATTGAACAGGGAACTTGAATTGTGTAACCTCAAGACATCCTGGATGTTGTCCCCTCTGGGCTGGCAGAGAACTTTCTTACCCTGGTCACTTCTCCTTTAAGGATGGTGTGATGACCTAAACATGGAAAACAAGAATTGTTTTCTTTTCTCCATAAGATAGGCCTATGAAGTATGCAGACACACACTATTCCTGACTGTAATTATAAAAACCTTTGGTGTTCGACATGAGAAACCCAATAAAAAGATCAATGAGAAATAATACCCACTAAGAGAGCTCACATATACAAGCACTTAATTTATGACATAGATAACACTTCCAATTAAGGAGGAAAATAGGAAATCAGCTAAATTTTTCTGAGGTAACTAGTTAACTCTTTGGGCCTAACTACTTTGCTGAGGTGGACCTTGAACTTGTGATCTTTCTGCCTCAGCTCCCTAAGGTCAGGGATTATAGGCATGCACTCACCATGTCTGATATAGTTATCATTTTTGGGAAAAATAAATTTAAATAAACTTAAATTTCACTCCCATCCCCAAACACAAATTTTCAGCACAGTATCACAGTATATATATATATATATATATATATATATATATATATATATATATATATATATATATATATACACATTACCTGCAGGAGTGTTCTTATGTGATGGCAAGAGAGTAGAATGGGAATATGCCAAGATGTAGCAAAATTCTTCCTCTACTGTTATGCAGGATCATAATCATGAGCAATTTAAATATTTTTTTAAAATAGAAAGCATTGCATTTCCACACAATCAGGATAAGTATTTTTTGCCTTTTTTTTTTGCTTGTAGAAACAAATGTGATATTGAGTGAAGGAAGATGAGGGTGGAAAAGCAGGAAGCGTCCTGATCATGAATGACCTGTGTAGCAGCCTGTTAAGATCCTACAGTCCAGGCAAGTTAGGGAAGGTTTTTTGTTTTTTTTTTTTTTTGATCATTTTATACCAGTAAATTGAAAACGTTTGTTGTACATTGGATGCAAGTAAAGTTGAAAGCAGGGAATAAGAAAGATTAACAAAGGTCTATATGATGGGAATAAAAGAAAGATTCATCATTTCCTCAAATATAGAGGAAATATTTCTGTGGGCCCATTTAGTGCAGGGGTAATTCTTCATCCAAGAGATACAACAGTGAAGAAGATAAATGTGGCCTGGGGCCTCTCAGGTTGGGTACAGTGTAGGTCAGCTGACAGAAAAAGCAGTAATAGAAATTAACTAGAGACAAGTGTCTATGTTGCATTGATCCAGTATTTAGGGATTGTGACCACAAATATCTTCAGGACATTGGATTAAGTAAAGAACAAAGGAGGCAGGGATAATCAGTAAGGTGTGGAAACTATGTAGGGCAAAGGGAGAACCAGAGTATATTTTCTTGATTAAAAATTTTCAAATTTCACCCAAAATTTCAGGGACTTGGGAGGCTGCCACAGGGTTGTTTGCTTTAGGCCAGTCACAGCAGTTTAGTGAGACCCTGCCTCATAATAAAAATACAAGGACTGGGAATGTAGCTTAATGGCAAAGTGCCCTGGGTTCAAGCCAAAACACTAAATAAATAAATAAGAAAAAACTCTTCAAATAATAACTAATGATGTTGAAAATTAAACTTTGTGCATGATTTTAACCTAAAGAATACTGGTTTATACATATATCTTTGAAAAGAAATTATAGGTAGAACAAAGTAAAACTAATAAATGTTAAGTATTTTTCTTAGCATTATTATAGTTGAGTGAAGTATAAATATTGTGTGTGGGAGAAGGGAGAAGGTGCTAAAATTTTGGTGGGAAAAGTACAAACTCAGTGAAAAAGCAACTGATATCAAATCATCTCCACAAAACCCACTTCCTAGAAGCCAATTTGCTGAATCATCAGTTTGCCAAATTCAACCAGTTGATGGGGTGAGGTTTTGAGACTTCAACAGGACTGTTAAATATTCTTATTGAACATATTCACTTTTTGTCATGGTGAAAAGAAATTTTAATTTTTTTAAATATCAAACCTAAGGACACTTTAATAATGAGACACATCCCCAGTCCTTTAAATTTTATTTTTAAATTGTGATTACAAGGTCTTGCTTAGTTGCTGAGGGTCTAAGTTCCAGACTGGGTTTGAACTTTGCAGTTCTCCCCCTTCAGCCTCCTGAGTAGTTGTGATTCCAGGTGTGCACCCCCATGCCATGCAGGGATTATGTATTTTTGAAAGTTTACCTGAATGTTGATGTTTCTGAGCCTGTGTTGGGCTTTTCAAAGCTCCATCATCACATGGCTTCATCTGCAGGACCTGTTGTGTATTGAGTTCTTACCATCATGGACATCTGTAGCAAGGATGAAGGACTCAGATCACATGATCTGAAGCCAAACTTACTATGAAGAATTCAAACTAGGAAAACAAAAAAGAGATTGGACAATATGTTTGATGACTTAGAAAAATTACCCATGAGATTGGGCCATTTGGAGCTGATTCCTTGGTGTAAATTATGGAGTGAGCTCTGAGGAGATCCTGACTAAAGGGGAAGAATTAATGAGAACAAGGCAGTGTGGTGGGGTGCAGTGGAGTGGGGTGTGGGGATGTGTGTCCAGGTGGTTTTTGGAAGCAGCTTGATGGAGGAGAGGACTAAAGGTCACTTTCTGGTGTGAATTCAGGCTACTGAGAAAAGAAGGAAACAAAGCTGATGGGAATGTTGAGTTATTGGGGAAAAAGTTAAAGCCAGAGAAATCAATCTAAGGTCAACCTTTTTATTTGACTGTTAGAAGAACTCACCAAAATAAAATTCTGGTATAATATTGAACAACATGTTTCCACACCAATGAACCAACAAATTAAAAAATATATAAAATAGCAATTTTATAGACAATAAAAAGGGAAAAAATATCTTTTATTTTTGACCTTTAAGAATACCTCATACAAACTATCTAATTATAGTCCAGGTCAGTACAGAGACACTATAGTCAATGGAATGCTTGGAATAAGATACTTCCTGTCCCTTTGCTCGTGAGGAGTGAACCAGGGGACACTAACACTGAATAACATCATAAATCTTTGATTTTCATTTTTATTCTGAGACAAGGTCTGACCATATTGGACAGGAATCTTTGCAAGCTCTGCCTCAGCCACCTGAATTGCTGGGGTTACATGTTTGGGCCACTGCAGCCACTGTTTTCATTTTCCTTCTTTGAGATTATAATGAACATGGTATACCACAATAAAATCAGAACTTTCTGAAGGCTGGTTTGGATATCTGTGATCATTAAAAATACCTGACCCTATGGAAGTGTAAAAAATATAAAATGTAAATACAAAATGCAAATATTCCTTTTTAATGTAATTTGAGGGAAAAAAAGATAGGACCATTCTGTATTGCAAATTCACATTTTGGTTTTGGTTGAGTGGTGGCAGAGCACATTATATCTGGTGGTGGTGCTAAGTGCGTGGTTGGGCCTCTCTACAGTTAAGTGACCACATTTAGATTAAAACAGCATGTGAAGGATGACCTTGTATGTGACTTTTAAACATTTTTAAAACTTTTCTTTCTCTCTCTTTTTGTTTTGATTTTTTGTGTGCTGAGAACCTGACTCAGTGGTGCTTTGCCACTGAGCTACATCCCTGCTCCTTTTCATTTTCTTTTTTGAGACATGGTCTCACTGTACTGCTGGGTCTTACTAAAATGCTGGGGCTGAGTCTCCAAATAGTAATCTTCCTGCCTCAGCCTCCCATGTCTCTGGGATTTCAGGCCTATACCACCGTGCCTGGCTTATTTTTCCTTTTCTTGCTGTCTTGGCATCCTCACTGATATCAATGTTGCCATCCATATTATTTTCACTGCCCTTTGGCATACCTACCCCAGCAGCCTCCTTGCATTTCCATCCCCTTCCTCACCATCACCTTCTACCCTTCTTTATCTTTCTCACTGTCTGCTTGGCCTTCTGAAACCATCATCCTCCTTAGCATTCCCATTAGCAGAGGCTCTTTCAATCTGACTCATCCATTATTTTCTATTTCTCATAAAGTCCTTGGTGGGGAATTTAGAGGTGGTATACATGCCTCCTATCATATGGTGGATAAGTTGTGATCCAATGCAGAGGGCTCCAAAAGAAAGCATGAGATCAGGACTTTGGAGCTAGGTCTACCAGGGTACATGGGGCAAAAAAGGCATCAGCAGAGGAGGCTGTGGATAGGGTAGGGTAGGATCCTGGAACAATTCAAATGGCTTTTGGAGCAGCAGGTGGCTCAATCCAATTTTGTTTTCCTCTACTCTCTCAGTTCCAATGTCCTCCAACACTTTTGACACCCCAAGTATTTTCCCATGTACTCTGAAGTACACAAATGACTACTTCAAATGACAGAAATCCTAGGACCCATCTTCTGCCAGCCCATGAAAAAATTTCCATGAATTTAACTGCCCATCAATGTGTTTCTTGTGCCTTTTCTTCATTTTTTGGTTACAGAAGCACTATATACCCTGGAATCACGTTAGAAAACTGGATTTCTTCTTCTTCTTCTTTTTTAACCAGGGATTAAATTCAGGGGCACTGGATCACTGAGTCCAATCCCCAGTCTTAATTTGTATTTTAGAGACAGGGTCTCTCTAAGTTATTTAGTGCCTTGCAATTGCTAAGCCTTTGAAATCATGATTCTCCTGTCTCAACTTCCAGAGCCACTGCGATTACAGCCTTGTGTCACAGCATCCAGCTAGCTTTATTTTATTTTATTTTATTTTAAAATTTACCTTCTGCACTACTGGCTGCCATGAAGTTGCCCAATTTAAACCTTATATTTATTTTTTGGTACTGGGGGTTAAATTCAGGCCACTCAAAACTCTGCCACATCTCCAACACTTTTTTTATATTTTACTCAGAGACAGAATGTTGCTGAGTTGCTTAGAGCCTGACTGAGTTATGGAGGTTAGCTTTCAATTCATGATCCTCCTTCCTCAGCCTCCCAAGCCTCTGGCATTACACTCACATTCATCTGCTTTATGTTGTTGTATTCAGTCTCCTCAGAATTTACCTAATCTCTCTGAGCTTCAGCACTCTATCAGTATAATCAGGTATATCCCCATAAAGCTGCTAGAAAATATTGCAGGAAAAATCTGTTACAGCTGCAGAATTAGCCTTCATACATTTGTAGGTTCAATCCCCAGTAAAAACAACATAAAAAATTAAAAGAGCAAATTGTTAAATTTCTTCAATAGAAAGAGGGACATGAAAATTATCTGAATCAGGAAAGAAAAAAACTATTGAGCATTGGTTGCATCTTTTTCACATGAAGTTTAAAAAAACATTCCTAGTATTATTACCTTCTCCCATACATTCAGAAAAGTCAAAGGTCCCAGATTTTTGAAGAAAATTCAAAGGCATGCAGTTTCTTTGTGAAATAGAGATTTCTGTTCTATCGGAGAACTGTATGAAGAACAAGATGAATTAAGAGGGCACTGTGGCACATATCTGTGATTCCAGCTACTCCAGAGGCTGAAGCAGAAAAATTAAAATTTGGATACTCCCATCAACAAATTACCAGGATGCTGACCTTCCCACCCCAAAAGGCAGGGGCTAGGGGATGTACCTCAGTGGTAGAGTGCCTCTGGGTTCAATCCCTAGTACTGAGAAGGAAAAAACATTTTTATGACAAACTATCTAAGGCTCACAAAACTTTCATCTGATGTCTTGTAATATGTTTATTCAATTTCAATCTGTGGTCTCTCCTGCTTCCAAGCTCAGAGTTTCCTGAGAGAAGGAGAGGAGAAGGGCAGAAAGAGACAGGAGGAGAGCAGAGAGAAAGAGAAAGAGAGGAGAGAAAGAAGAGGAAGAAAAGAGAGAGGAAGAGGGCAGAGAGGAGAGAAAAGAAGAAGAGGGAAGAAAGAGAAGAGGAGGGCAGAAAGAGAGAAGGAAGAGGCCAGAGAGGGTGTGAACTTGCAAGCTTGGGCTTAAGAAGGGTTGCATAGGTGACGTGGTGGGTGCTGATTGGCTGCGTGACTCAGGAACAGGAAGCAGACACTGTTTCCTCTGAGGATTTGTCAAGAAACCTTTAAATTTGGCCTCTTGGGCTTGGCGTATTTTGGAGAGCAGCAGGAGGGTAAAGGATTCCGTGTTCTCATGAGAAGAGAGGAAACCTGAACTTCAGTGGGGAGTTTCCCTCCCACCCAATGTTTCTCCCTTTTTGTTTTTGTGTTGAGAGCAGGGTGAGGAAATTGTCTGGCTCCTTCCTGCTGGAGAGGGACAAAAAGTGTGAAAGCAGGGAGGGATGGCGGGGGGGGGGGACAAGAGAAGCATGGCTGTAAAGGCCAGGGCGCTGAAGATGTGGATTTCCTTGGGGCTGAAGTCGATGAACTTTCCTGGAAGCCATGGGTCATGGCTAGTCTCCGTCCAATTCTTGTCCTTGCAAAAGGGGGCAACCAGCCAGCTGTTCTGTCGGAGAGCCTCCAGAAAATCCATGAACCAGGTGCACCACATGATGAGCCTAGGAACACCAAAGATACCTGAAGGCAAGGGGCAGAGGGAAGAGGAGAAGCCATATTAGCTTCTGGCTAGAGGTCCAGTGAAAGGGACTTGCTGAGACGAACCAGTGTTCAGGAGGAGGCACACAATAGTGAGTGGGCCTAGAAACCGTGGGTGACAGGCTAGTGACATTCTCAGTAATTTTTCTGTTTTGTAGCTCTAAATCCACGATGGCATAGCTCCGTCTGCCATTGGTGACACCTTCATGTAAGGGACAGGTGTCCTCCAAGGGTGCAGGTAGCTGAAAATCCCTGGCGTGAGGCTGGTTAGAGATCTAATTAGATATCTGGCTACTTGGTCCTGCAGGCATCTCTGATCCATGGTAGAAGGGCCCCAAACAGGAAAATCCCCATTAGAAGGAAATCTGGGGTGTTTGAGGAGGCAGAAGGAGTGGATGTGAGGGATATGGGTTCCAGGAGGGTGGCAGAGAAAAAGGGAACTTGACTGAGGCATGTTGCTGTGAGGGTTTCTCGGGTTGAGAATGGTCGTACTCGGGAAGGGGGAAGGAACCCTCAGGTGTGAGATGTGGAGCTTTAAAGGACTCTCAGGTGTGGTGGAGCGTATGGATTTGTGAGAGGAGGACTGTGGAAGGTCAGTCTGGGCTCCCTCTGTTGGAGGTGGAGCTGGTTTCAGCCTGGAAATGTGAATACATGAAGTCCGTTTGCCTGGGGATTCCTGTAGGCAGGTAGCAGTTGGAGTGCACAATATAACCCTCAGGGGGCCCTTTTATTTGGGGGTCAGTGTAGGTGTGTTACCATAAGGAGAGTAATATACCCAGTCACCTGGGGATAAAAGGAAAGAGATGTGTGACCTGAAGAGATTAGGTAATAAAGTTTCCTGGAGTTTCCAAATCTATGTTCTGAAGAAACTAAGGATGGGATGACTGAGATGTTCTGGAAGAATGCAGGGTGAAGGGTTCACCCCAGGTAGTAGGGTGGGCATGCATCACCAGAAAATAGGATGTTTGAGTTGGTCTTTTGGGGAGCGCCTGAAGGTGAAACAAGGTGACTGGAGAAGTTTGACCCCGTGGAGATGTAGTTCAAGGGAGAGCTTTGTGTGAGTCTTCTTCAGGGTGAGGCTAATGGATTCTACCTTGCCTGAAAAGGTTGAATAATACAAGGTTTGTAGATTCCAGGGAAGTGGAGAGCCCCAGCAATGCATTGTGTGATTTGAGAAGCTGGAAGATCTCAAGTTTGAGACCAACTTTGTTGGTCTCTGAAACCCTGTCTCAAAATAAAAATAAGAAAGGGTTGGAATGAAGCTATTGTAAAGCCAGTGGAAGAGCTACTGGGTTTATCTGTTACCCTTCTGTAAAATACTGAAAACCCAAGCCACTGGAGGGAAAGAGAAGTGGGAGAAGAAAAAATGGGGGCTACTACTGCCATTTTTCTTCTTTGATATGCCTCACACCTATGTGTCTCTCTGTGTGTCTGTGTGTGTGTGTGTGTGTGTGTGTGTCTGTCTGTCTCTGTGTGTTTCTATACTTTGTTCTTGTAGCTTTAAATTGGTTTTTTTATTCTATTTGATAGTGACATGTTTTGACTCTCATTTGCTTTCATGTCAATTATGTGTATATTTTTCTTACAGAAGAAAAATAATGACACAGTATTTTATTTTCATCTTATTAATAACTCTAGTCTCATAAAATCTCTATTTTTTGCAGTTCTATCCTCCATTTTAGGCTCTCATTTTGCTTGCTTTCTGATTTGTGTTGTTGTTGTTGTTGTTGTTGTGCTGGGGATTGAACCCACAGGTGCTCTATCACTGAGCTACATGCCCAGCCTTTTAGATTTTTTTTTTTTATTTTGAGTGTGATCATTGGAAGAGTGCTTGCCTAGCAAGCTGAGGCCCTGGCTTCAATTCTCAGTACCACCAAACAAACAAAGCCCCCATACAAACACTTGGGAAGTCCTTGGCACTAGTGTATTAAAACTGCCATCTTGTTGGAGAGGGGTTAGGAAAAGGTCATGTAAACATCCTGAAAAAATGTCAGTATCCTTCATTTGATTGTTATGTTGAACATTAAGCTCCCTTTGAACTTCATATTATAGAACAAAAAATGAAGGTAGTCATAAAACATCAATACTTGTATCATCTGAATGCTTACTCCCTAATTTATTTAATCTTATTCCTTCTCTACTCTACTGCCAACCACTTAAAGTGTTGGGTGTGAGATTAATGTGAGATGATTTATTTGTACTTTCTCAGTTACTATTCTGGCTGAGCATTTTGCATTACTCTCTTTCTTTATATTTTTCAATTTTTGTTAGACCAGAATCCTTTCCCACCCTTCACATAAGAATATCATGGTATCCTCATATTTTTAAAGATAGGCCCTTAATCCACTTTTTTATTGTTATTGTGAATAAGGTGTGAGGCAGAGCTTCACCTTTAAAAAATCTTAGTCAATGGATAATCTTTTCTTTCTCTGGATGCCTCTAGTATTCCTAAATTTTGATCTTTATATTTCCATGTTTTTCAGAAACTTCAGTTGAAGATAGTCATGAGGAAGAAGGAGAAATAAATCAAGAAAGAGGAAAAAGAAAACCTCGACACAAATTTACAAAAAATGATTTGGAGATTCTTAATCGATTTTTTGAACAAAATCCATATCCATGTTTTGGGATCCGGGAGAAGCTGGCCAATCAAATGCATTGTCAAATAGGTGAAATCAATGTAAGTCAAAAGTCCTAAAAGTACATGAACATAATTTTTGTAGATGACATAGAAAATATAATTTTTAAAAAAGTCTTATGTCATTTCTTCACATAGAACAGCATGATACTCTGTCATGTATCACTTTAGTGTGTTTGTGAATTTATCATAGGACTTTTATGGAAAAATCGACTCTTGTGAGGCAAGTTTGGGAGTAGGCACCAAGTAAGGTGCTCTTGTAATTTTCCTGTGTGGTTTTGATCAGGGTGCTAGCAGTGAAATTCTAGGGACCTAGGAAGATTGAATATTTTGAAGGTGAAACTGATAGTTTTCAGAGATGTTGGTATTCAGTGAGAGGATTTAAGGATGGTTGTACAATTTTTGCCTGATTGGTTTATACAAGAGACATGAGGAGTTTTTATTCAGATATGTGAAATTTGGTATGTCAGTCAAACCTCCAAGAGGTGATGGCCTAGGGTGCAGGAAAACGGGCTTGGTTTGATTATGCCCCACACATGGCACTGCACACATTAGTAGGTACTTTTAGGCATTTGTTACATAAACCAATATTTTGTTTTGGAAACTTCTGATGCACTTGGTTTTGTAAAATAGCTATATATTAACAAAATAATTGTTAAAGCTGCACAAAATTTTACCATCTCAGGATTGCTCTAGTATACACTGAAGAGGGTTTTTCATATATCTCTATATTGTCATTATCTATGGGCCAGGAAATATGTTGGCTGTTTGACACAAGGAGGACAATTTTGGAGGAAATAAAAAAGGGAATATAAGAAGAGCTTTGGAAGATACTGGAATAGCAAATAGTATGTAAGCAATGAAGTTACTGTTTTAAAAAAATTCCATAAAACGAAGCATTTCAATGGTCCTGCAACTAAGTGATGTTAGACAAATAAGTAGAAAATCTGAACAAGGTAATGACTGGAAAAAAAATTTTAATTGAAATGAGATACACGTGCTTAGAGGAAGCCCATGTGATCAGAAGCCAGCTTGATCAGGGAGAAGATCATAGGTGGTCTGGATGTGAGAACAGGAGCACCTGCCTTTTGTTTTAATTTTTGTACCCTACTTGTTCCACCACTGACAAATTATGGAATCTTGCACCTCATGTTTCTGTTATAATAATGTTAGAAAGAGAAAATGACAACATGTTTTCAGAGGTCCCAGGTGCTATATATAGTGACAATTTTAAGGTCTTAAATATGTATGGAAGACTACTCTTAACCTAAAGCTTTTCTCAAATTGGAGATGGGTTCCAGGAGTGATGACATATAAAAAGGCTTACAGAAACTCTTGCCAGTGCCCCTCTACAACCCTAGCTCATTGGGTTGCATAGTCCAAAAAGAATTTTCTCATCTCCATACACCCACCTCTAAACTCTGGGGACTATGGCTGGCATTGCAGGTATCTTCCATTGATGCAGGAGAAAAACATGAAGACTAGAGTTGTTCAGTGCAGTTGTTCAAATCACATGTACAATGTACTGCCCAGTTGTAACAAATTTTTGCTTGTTCTGTATTTATATTTTAAATACAACAAACTTAAGAATATTTGTACAATACACTGAGTCATCACTGTACCTAAATGGGGCAACTTGAAAAAAATTAAGGAGTCATGAGAGTGTGTGTAGCGCAGCTCAGGATCTGTTTATTCTAAATACAGAGGTTGCAGAGAGGTTGCTTGACACTTTGAAAAGCCTGGGGTCTCATGGATAGAAGGGCTGCTACAGACTTTGGGGACAGTTTGGAATTTGGAATTGGGCAACATTCACAACCTCCATTATATGGAGAACCCAGGAAGGATTTTCTTTTTTGTGTCTACTCCAGGTCAAGAAGCAAGTCAGTGGTAATGCTGAAACTAAGGTTACCTATAAAATACTTGAGTAAAAATAATTTGTCTTTTTTTTTTTTTAGAATTGTTGTAGTAGTAAAAGATCCAGACTACCAGCTAGAGAGAAACAGAGGATAATTGCTGCCAGGAAACAACAGGAGTGCTCTGTCCAAAGTTATCAGGTTTTCTACCACCTGGATGCCCAGAGGCAATCTAACAACAGCACCACTGCAAAGCCCTCTCGCCCCCAGCAGGATCCACTGGGAATACCTGGCTCCTCTGCTATGAAGACACAGAGAGGTCCTAGTGAAGAGGATGACTCATGTGGCTAGATATTCCAAAGCATTAGAAAGTGCTCTGGAGAAGGTTGGACCTATGCAGACCCTCTACAGTAACAGACACAAAGAGAGGCCTTCTCAAATTTAAACAAAAATGTGTTTTGGTAGTCACTTCTTGCACAGCCCTTCCTAATATATTTTCTTCCATTTGGAGGTAAGATTCTCTAAGGTGCCAGTGTATGGAGGGTTCTGCAGGCTGATGCTTTCCTCCATGGACCAGTAAAGTATATTCAGGACACAGAATAGCTTTCCAGGATAGCCTGGACTCTCAAAAAGTTTTCAGCATCATTGATATCAAAATGGCTTTACTTCTGTGTCAAATCTAACAACAACAAAGACCAAAAATTATACAAGCTAGGACATTATGAAGGAAGTCATCTCACCCAGGATTGCTTGAGAAAAGTTCACAACATTCTGCCAGAATGCAGCCTTCTAGGAACAGACTTCTGCAAAGAGGCCTGTCCATAAAGTATCTATTTAGCTTTGAACTCACATAATCCTTGTGATTAACCATTGTTTCCTAGAATTGTTGTTTTGAAATTTCTTTTGTACTTCTTTTTAATTTTGCCTTTAAAAATCTTCCCCAGCCCTAAGCTCTCCCACTGTGCTCATAGTAAATACACTCAAGCATATGAGGCAGGTATATGCCTGCCTACTACTTCTGTAGCAGGCATATGCCTATTAGAGTGTCATTCCATTACCAATTCATATTCTTGGAAGCATCTTTCTCTGTTATTTAAATAGACACCTCCATCCACCTAAAAGGACACAGAAATACCTGAGTATTCCCCACCAAATCCGTGGCTTCCATTGAAGCTGAAGCTCCAACTACTGAAATCCCAAGAACCCCTGGAGCCTCCTGCACTGGGATAAGAATTCTTGTTGAGATTTCATTGTATTTTGATTGTAACCTGGGCATGTCGGTCAATAATATCTGAGTGTGCTCAGGTGAGCATTCAGATATGTCAATAAGAGTTTTTGAGACAATCTTCAAAGTGGGGGGTACATGGGTACCTTTGAATTTCCAGTTGACTCCTGGGGTGTTTTGTGTAGAAGCAGACCAAGGCTTGAGCTCTCTTTGGTAGCACTTCCCATTTTACTCTAACAATATTTAATTACAAAATGGTGTATACTGGTTATGAGTATTTAGTAACACTAGGACTTTTAGAGAAACCTTTCTCTTGTGTTTATTGTACTTTGCCCACCTCCTCACAGCCACTGTGAATAATATGATATGCTATGTTTGTCATGTGTCTCATATTTATTAGAGTGTGCAAGTACAAAATATTATATTTATTAATTTACATAATAAAGCATGTTTGTCAAAATTCCAAGGTGTGTAACATAAAAACCTTTATTTTGAAAATACCTTCCTTTTTATAATGAGATTGAGAACAGATGGGGAAACAGCAAGTCTCCAACAGGGGAAATCTGTTATTTACACAATCCCTTTAGGTAGTCACTTGGAATGTTTATTGAAATTGCAGGTGTCTATCAAGTCTGCTACTAGATGTTTCCATAAGGAAATGATGGTTCTTTCATAGAGAACACAGAACCCACAGATAAGAACTTTTATATAAAGTAATCCAGCTAGCTGTTTTAGTTCTCCACCACTATAGTTTATACCTGTGACAAGGCTTATGTGACTTTTTGTGTTTTAAGTTGTCTGGGGATTAATTCCAGGGCTTTTTGACACAGAGCTACTTTCCCAGTGTTTTTATTCTTTGAGACCTATTCTCACTAAGTTGCATAGGCTTGCCTTGAACTTGTGGTATTCCTGCCTCTGCCTCATAAGTTGCTAGGATTATGGGTGTTGTTGACCAAGCAAGGCTTGGTTCATGGTTTGGGAGGTTTCAGTTCTTGGTCAGTTGAACCTGAAGGGAGACAGTGATTCAGGGTAGAGTAAAACTGACCACCACCAGGAAGACATAGGAAAAATGTGGGAGGGGCCAGGGCCCCATAATCCCCTTGAAGGTCTGCCTCCAATGACCTAAAATTCTCCCCATAAACCCCACTTTTTAAATGTCCCAATATACTCAAATAGCATCACTAAACTTTACCACTTGTAGTTTTAAGGGATGTTTAAAATCTAAGGTTGGCAGAGCACAGTTAAGAATAACAGACTAATGCTGTTATTTTGAGAATGTTCTAGGATGTAATGTCCAGTTAAATATCAAGTTTCAAAATTAGCTTTATAATATAATTCTGAAAATGAAAGAAGAGCTGAAACAGTAATGATTATTCTTGAATTAACATATAGGCATTCACTCAGTAAAAACACATGGACTGGATTTATATGCCCTAAATTTTTTAAAAATATTTTATTTAGTAATAGTTAGATGTAGTATTTTTATTTTATTTATATGTGGTGCTGAAGATAGAAGCTAATGCCTCATGTGTGGTACATGGGTTCTCTACCTCTGAGCCACAACCCCAGCCCCTGCCCTAACTAAAGTTTTGAAAGTTGCATTTGGATTTGGGAAAAATAATTTTTTTCCTCAAATATTATGAGAAAAGTCAACTGGGTTTGTTTTTAACTAACTAGCCAACTAATTCATTTATTTATTTTTAAATGTTTTTTTTGGTTGTCAATGGACCTTTATTTTAGTGATTTATATGCAGAACTAAGAATAAAACACATGGCTTTTTCTATGCTAGGCAAGCACTCTCCCATGGAACCTCAATCCCAATTATTAACTGAATTTATTTATGCTTTCCCTTTCTGTAGATTTTGAATTTTCAAATACTGTTTTCATTGATTGCAGGATTATAACCCAGTCATATAATAATCTGGAAAGATTTTTCTTAAAGAAAAATCTTTTTCTTTGAGAAAGCCTAGTAGTTCATAATACTTGTATCCTATTTATGTGTTTCTACATTAAGGTATCTAATACTTCAATTAAAATTTTTGCACCTATTTTCAGGAATTTCCTGACACTCAGGTTTTTGCCAGCACTATCTTTAAGGATTTGGGTCATAAGATAGCTTTAGTATGATTTAGGTATATCATCTCTCTTGCTCGTCTCTAAAATCTTGTGCAAATTTACTTGAAAAACTTTATGAAATGTTTGGATTTTTCAGGGACTGAGTATGACCTTTCCTTTACAGGAAGATTTTTTTATGACTGATTTTGTATTTTTCAATGATTTCCAGTGGTTCTCCTTGAGTCATTTTTGGGAAATTGAATTTTTCCAAGAATATATTTATGAAAGGTATCAAATGTACCGTTATAGAGTTGTTCCAAATAGCCTGGTAACTTTCAAGACTAGAGCAAATGTAGTGGTGTGTTATTTTCATGTTATAAGTTTGTAAAGTGTATGTTCTATTGCACAGGTTTTTTTTTTGCAGGCCAGCGTCTGGGACAGGCTCTGGGGTCTGCTGGGGTGGGGGTCCATGTGTTGGGGATGGTGATAAGCTAAGTCCTGGTTTCCATCAGCAGATCTCTGTGGGTCCAGGTGGGGTTTCATCAAAAGTCATCTGCAAGCTCACAGGAGGCCCACTCTGGACTCAGCCTTTGGTGTCCAAGTTGGAAAAAGTTGCTGGTTGAGAGGCCATGGTGGAAAGTTGGGTTACAGGGCCTCTGTAAAGTCATATGCCCACAATGAGGATTAGCTTGTTGACCCCATGAGGGGTTCCCTGCTACCTCTTGAACATGAAAACTGAGATGCTGAAGAGCCCAGGACTAGGTCACATTTCTTGCCTTTAAAGTCCTGTTTTTTTTTTTTTATTGGATGCCAGGCACTGTCTGGTCACCTCCTCTAAAGCAGGGCGGAAGCCTTAATTGGAAGAAGCTGGCACTGTTTTGCTTCTGGAGGAGAAATCAAGCTTTAGCCCAGTGAGGGACAATGAAGTATCTCTTGATGGCTCTCAGGTGGGATTCCCCCACTGCCAAACAAAGACCAAGCAGGGTTTGGGGCTGGAGCTGAGGACTGAATCCCTAGCAGGACAGTTGACACTTCACACAGTACAGAAGTCAGGAGTTTGTGTCTGGTAACAAACTAAAGATGCTTACACTGCCTGGTGTCTCTTAGGTGCTTCATCCAGCTCTACCAGGGGACGAAGGTTCACAGGGATAAGGAAGCCATAAGACCAGGCAGACCTGATACCTCAGGATCCTGACAAGGGCACTCTGCTATTTTCTGGTCACCACAGACCTCTCTTTAAAGATCTTTGTGTGCTCCAGGTGGCAGGGACCATTCTAAGATCTCCCCCGTGTAAGAGGAACCCAGGTGGGTGTATGTAGAATTTTCAGGTGAATAAATTCTTTGAAGTATGTCATTGTTTGGGTCCTATAAGGTGTGTTCAAAACAAATTCCTGTAAAAAATTTCACAGGTATTCCCATCAACTTGAAGTTGTTCCATGTACGTTTTGGTTTATTTTATTTTATTTATTTATTTTTGGTAACGGGGTTCTTTGTAAATTTTTTTAAAAATTGTTCATTTATTTTTTCCAATTAGGTATATATGCCAGCAGAATGCATTTTGATTTACTGTACAAAAATGGAACACATTTTTTCATTTCCTGGTCATACTCTATGTAGCTTTGTACCATATGTGCAGTCATACTTGTACCCAGGGTAATGATGTGCTTCTTATTTCATCATCTTTCCTGCCCCCAAATCCCTTTCCCTCCCCTCCCTCCCTTTTGCCTAATCAAAGTTCTTCAATTCTTCTCATCTTTCCACCATTACGGATCAGCTTCCACTTATTGGGGGAACATTTTAGTTTGAATCCATCCCATTTATTGATTCTTCAGTTTTTATTTCTTGCACTATAGGAGTCTTATTAATGAAGTTGTGGCCTAATCTGACATGATAGAGATTTGGGAACAAGGTCTCAGGCTTAATTCATAGGTCATTGATTTACTTTGAGTTTATTTTTGTGCATGGTGAGAGATAGAGATTTTATTTTATTTTGTTACATGAGGATTTCCACTTTCCCAGCTCATTTGTTGAAGAGGCTATCTTTTCTCCAATGTACGTTTTTGGCACCTTTGTGTAATTCTAGATAACTGCAGTTAACTGGGTTAGTCTCTGCTTCCTGTATTCTGTACCAAGGTCTACAGGTCTGTTTTGGTGCCAATAACATGCTTCTTTTGTTACTATTTCTCTGTAGTATTGTTTAAAGTCTTGAATAGTAAAGCTACCTGCTTCACTCTTCTTGCTAAGAATTGCTTTGAAATCCTGGGTATCTTTTTTTCCAGATAAATTTCACAATGACTTTTTCTATTTCTATGAAAAACATCATTGGGATTTTGATTGGGATTGCATTGAATCTGTAAAGTGCTTTGTGTAGTATGTTCATTTGACAATATTAGATTTGCCTATCCAAGAACAAGACATATCTATCTTCTAAGGTCTTCTTTAAATTTTTATTCTGATACATTTATTTATTTTAGTTTGCTGTAGTTTGTATTGTAGGTCTTTAACTTCTTTCATTAAGTTTATTCCAAAGTATTTTATTGTTTTTGGAGGGTATTGTAAATGGGGTGGTTTTCCTAGTTACTCTATCTGAGAATTTGTCACTCATGTAGAGAAATGCCTTTGATATAGGTGTTCATT
This sequence comes from Ictidomys tridecemlineatus, assembly GCF_052094955.1. Lineage (NCBI taxonomy): Eukaryota > Metazoa > Chordata > Mammalia > Rodentia > Sciuridae > Ictidomys > Ictidomys tridecemlineatus. Next base: position 16,728,567 of record NC_135492.1, on the reverse strand, counting down.
TTATATCCAGCTACTTTACTAAATTCATTTGTTAGGTCTAGAAGTTTTCTGGTGGAATGTTTTGGGCCTTTTAGGTATAGAGTCATATTTTCTGCAAATAGTGATAATTTGAGTTCTTCTTTTCTCGGCCATATCCCTTTAATTTCTTTTGTCTGTCTGATTGCTGAGTCAAGAGTTTGAAAAACTATGTTAAATTGAAGTGGTGAAACAGGGCATCCCTGTCTTGTTCCAGTTTTTAGAGGAAATACTTGCAATTTTTCAGCATTTAGAATGATGTTGGCCTGGAGCTTAGCATACATAGCCTTTACAAGTTTGAGGTATGTTGCTGATATCCCTATTTTTCTAATGTTTTGAACATGAAAGAGTGCTGCATTTTGTCAAATGCCTTCTCTAGATCTATTGAGATGATCATATGATTTTTCTCTCTGAGTCTATTGATGTGATGAATTACATTTATTGTTTTCCATATGTTGAATCAACCTTGCATCCTTGGGATGAACCCTACTTGATCATGTACTATATTTTGGATTTGCCAGAATTTTATTGAGAATTTTTGCATCTGTATTTATTAGAGATATTCATCTGAAGTTTTCTTTCTTTGATGTGTCTTTGTCTGGTTTTGAAATCAGAGTGATATTAACCTTATAGAACGTGTTCAGAATTGTTCCCTGCTTCTATTTCATGAAATAGTTTGAAAATTATTAGTGTTAGTCCTTCTTTAAAGGTCCTACAGAACTCAGCTTTGTATCAATTTGATCCTGGTCTTTTCTTGGTTGGTAGGCTTTTGATGGCATCCTCTATTTAATATTAAGGCCCCTTTGATGATATTAATTTTTCCTGTCTTAGAACCTGAGAGATCTTTCAATTATCTAATGACTAAGCCACATTTCCAGAAAACTATTATTTGTTGTTGTTTGATTTTCTTTGAGATGGATTCTTGCAATATTTCTGGGAGCCTTGTTAATTTGATGAAGCAGACTTTGAACTTGCAGTTCTCCAGAGTTGCTGGTATTACATTCATGCACCATTGTGCCCAGCTTCATACAAAATTTAAATCTTCCTTAAGTTCATGGTAGGTAGGTTACCACACAGTGGTTGAAATAGAGTCATTTGAAAATCCAGCTCTACATTTAAAAGGCATATCATAACAAGATGTCTCATGAGAGAGTCTGTCCATTTACTAATCTATTATGAAGATGTGAAAAAGTCAAACTGGGTTTTATAAATCTTGACAGATTCATAGAATGAAAGAACAGAGTCTACAAACAAATGTGGTTTGAGCAAAAGTTAATTCATTTCTTCAGACACATGCAAGATCAATCTATCTGTCATCCATTTTTTTATTTATTCATCTGTCAAAGACCACATGCATGGTAGATAGGGCGCCCAAAAGGACCACACCTGACATTCTTGGAATGTTGTTATATTCATAATACATGGACTCACACTACATCTGCTCTCAATAAAAAGTACTTGACAGAAAAATGATTTGGAGAATGTGTGACTTCTGTACAAATTGCAAATGGCAACCTGAGTATGAGAAAGCAAAATGGCCTGGGTGTTATGCAGTGTGCCATTATGCCCATGATGGTGACGGAGCACAATGGAAATGTGGTTAACTTCCTGAGATGGATTGTAAAATCTGCTGTTAAAGCTTCATTAAAAGTCATGGGTTGCTCTCAAAGACTGGTTTTCAGAAAAGACACAGGTACTGCACAATGTCTTTGAGTTGGCTTTAGTGAAGCCTCCCTGATGAGCAGGGGCTGCCACTTCTCACTTGGTGTGTGTGCAGGAGCACTCTAGTTCATTATTGTTGACTTGTGGATTGTGAGTTCCTGGCCTCCTTTTCTTCATAAAGTAAAATTCCAAGTGACATTGCCCTGTCCCTAAATGGATGCCTGAATAAGTTGAAAGAACATCTTTGATGAGATTAGTTCAAAATGAGTTTATTTAAGAAACTAAGAAAAATGACTTGTAAATCAGGTAGCCTTCAGAATCAGAACAGATTTGAAGAACTGTGAGCAATAACATAATTATGCATCATTGATAGAACACAGAAGTGATGTATAGAGACAATCTAGTTGTTTACAGCTGAAGTGATTCAAATGTTTCCACATGAACCAAAACTCAATGTTAGCTTCCCATTGCTGTGAAAAATACCGGAGTTAAGCAACTTCAAAGGAGTTCCAGAGGTTTCAGTCCATGATCCCTGGGTCTCAACCCTTTGGCCCTGTGGTAAAGCTGAACACCATGGTGGGAAGCATGTGGTTGAACAAAACTTCTCACATCATGGTAGCCAGGAAGCAAAAAGAGAACAGAGATGAAAGGTGTGGATCCCAACATTTCCTTCAAGTACATGATCCCAAAGACCTAATGCCTTCCAATGTGTTTCTACCTGAAGTTGCCCCCTAAAGTTTCTACCACCTTCCAGTAGTACGACAGCCTGGCAACCCAACCTGGAGCACATGGCCTTTAGAACCATTTGAGATGCATAGCACTCAGCTACTGGGATGGAATTCCATGTTGATTTGGTATGTTTATACTATTTTGGAACCTAGGCTTCCCACAAGTTTTATTTTACAACCCTAAATCAGTTTCTGTACATGAGGTAAACACTGGAACAAATGCCTTTCCATGATTCTTGAAGTGGTGTGGACTTTAGGTTCTACCTCTCCATTTTAGATCCTGAAAAGAGAAGAAGCCTCTTGAAATATTTCAATAAGGAAATGGGTTTTTCTCTAAGTTTCACAGGAAGTATATTTTGATTGACAAAAGGGTCCTCATATGCAATTATAATAAATGTATTTCTGGAAATTCAATAAACATTTTCAAGACTCAATTGTATTATATGGTTTTAAAATACAACAGAAATTTTGTAGATCAGTCATTTTTGTCTATTTAGTGCCATGGTAATAAATAACTCTAAACATTACATTAGATTCATAAATAAAATAAAATTGTCATTTGTAAATTAAAAAAGAAAAAAAAAATATGCCTAATAGTTTATAAATCTTTCTCATTATTAAATTTCAATCTACTTATATTTAATTGGTTAATGAAAGTCACAAGACTAAATTGAATTCAGAGCTCTACAGTCAACTATTTTTTTAAAGAGAGAGAGAGAGAGAGAGAGAGAGAGAGAAAGTGAGAAATAGAGAATTTTTTAATATTTACTTTTTAGTTTTTGGTGAACATAACATCTTTGTTTGTATTTGGTGCTGAGGATCGAACCTGGCCCGCACACATGCCAGGCAAGCACGCACATCCCCAGCCCTAAATTCAACTATTCTTAAAAGACATATCCTGGCCAGGCTGGTCCAATGAAGATATGCAAAGAACATTTTGCTCTCATAAGAGAGATCATGTTTCAACTATTCAATCAGGATTATTAGTTTTCATTCTTGTGCCTGTTAGCTTTCTCTCAGTATACCAAATACCCCAGATAATCAAATTGTAAAGAAGAAGGGTTCTTTTGGCTCAGTTTTGGAGATTTCACTCTAGTGTCAATTTGGCATACTGCTTTTGGGCCTGGAGGAAGGCTGCACTTCATGGTGAGAGCATGTGTTTAAAAAAATCTGCTCACCTTATTTCTGGGTTGTGGATCAGTGGTAGTACTTGCCTAGCATGTGTGCAAGAGGCACTGGTTGGATTCTCAGTACTGCATATAAATAAATGAATAAAATAAAACCAAAATAACTTGATATTGAGAGCACACCCCCAATGACCCAACAAATTTCCTCTAGGCCTTACTTCTCAACATTTATCATTTCCCAAGAGCACCATGCTGGGGACAAATCCTTAAACATCTCAGCCTTTTGGGGACTCTCAAGTCCCAACTATGGCAGTCCCTTAAATACATGAAAGAATCTTCTGGTTCTTTGTCTGGAAGAGTAGAAAAGAATTTTTAAATAGTTTGGGCTCAAATTTCTATAACACTTTTATGCTTATGGAAGATTCACATACATTTTTCTTCCTATTAGATATTGAAAAACAAAATAATTAATAAAACACACTAGCATTATGTAGAAAAAACAGGATCTAGGTCACTAAAAATAATTATAATTTATGACACCAAAAGAAATGTAATACAAAGATTTCCTGAACAGAAGTTTTGAGCATTCTTTTGCTTCAGATGTGTTTTCCCTGATTAGGTCAATTTCATCTTCCTGAATGAGGCACCCAGTCTAGGTCCTCATGTCCCCCTCACATTGTATGGTGTCATTTGTAGGGGTATTAGAGGTCATGAGTCTCTTGGTATTTTGTCATCTGGTTAAAATTCTATGAGTCCAGAGAGAGTATCATTTCTTTATTCAAAAATGTGGTTTCTTTTAGTTCAATTTTTTCTCTCCTGGAACTAACACACATGGTCCATACACAGACATATGTGACACACTCAATAAAAGCTAATGTAGCTAATTGTTTGTAGCTCCTAGATTACATTAATCATCCCCCAATATATTGTCTAATATTATCTTTCATCTAAAATATCTTAAACTTATGAGTTGTATACAAATTACATATTGTTTACCTTGTAGCAGCATAGGCATTGAAATTATTTCTCAATAGAATTTTCAGAATAATCATTGTTTTAAACCCAAGGATTGACAGGCATGTCAACCTGGCACCCCTACAAATCTTCTGAAGCCATATTTCAAATGAGCACAAGTTATTCAAATAAGAACAGTAGCAAAGTGATACTTCTACCTAAAGTTGTATAACTATCCTGTGTCAAACCCAAAAACTTTTTCCTCAAAGTGGGAACAAAATATATATAAATGACAGTTCAACCAGGGAAACAAAATCAGTAGTGTGTGTTTATGTATGTGTTTGTGTGTGTGTGTGTGTGTATTTACTGTAGCTTAAACCCAGGCCTTATACATGCTAAGCACATACTTACCAGTGGACTACATCCTTAGCCCTACTTTTTCATGTTTCATGTGGTCATATATGTCTTCTTTTGCTTTTTTGCCTATGCTTTTAATGCCAATCCAAGAGGCCATTTCATGTCATTAAGCTATCATTTTTTTTAGAATTTTTACAGCTTTAGGGCTTTATTTAAGTCTATCTTGTATTTCATGTTGTTTTATACATATGGTGTGAAATAAGAATCTCACTTCATTCTTTGCATACGAACATCAATTTTATTTATACTATATGTCCTTTTCCTACTGTGGAGTTGGACACCCTTGTTGAAGACCATCTTTTCATATACACATGGGTTTCTTCCTGGCTCACTGTTGTGTTTCAGTGGTCTGTCTGTTGCTCTTCAAGTCAGTACCATCGTTTTTACTGTAGAATAGTGAAGTGTTGAATTTAGAATTTGTGAGCTCTTTTAATTCTTCCATCTTTGGATTGCTTGGGCAATTCCGAATCTCTTGAGAGTGCATATAAATTTTAAGTTGTTTTTTCCTATATATACAAATATACCATTGAGATTTTAATAAGAACTGCATTGAATCTGTACAGAAGTGTGTGTTATATGGAAATATTATCAATATGAAGTCTTTCAGCTCTTGAACTTAAGATATTTTGCTGCCCCTGACAAGCGTGGCCAGCTAAACTAAGATCACTCGTGTGAATTTGCAGGGACACAAAATAAAACACAGACACAATTTACCTTTACACAAGCTTCAGGACAGCTTTCTTGGCTCTTTTCCTGAGACTCTCAAAAGGGACAGCTTGAGAAAGCCACAAGAGGGTGACAAGAGAGAGGGAACATATACAGAAGTGAGCTTTTATTGGGGGGTTCTTGTTCTTAGAAACTTCTATTCAAAAGAGGCCAGAAAAGGAATGACTACAAGAGAACAGGTGAGTGTACCTCCCACCTAGGGGCACACCCCTAAAAGAGGACCTCCTTGCTCTCTGAGCAGGGGAAAAGACTGAGACACAATTCATGGCACCACTGTGCCAGACTACAGTGATCTTTCACATCCTTGCGGTGCATCAGAACTGGAAGGTGTGGTCACTCAATGTGACACCTGACAACACATTTTACTTATTTGTTTTTCATTCCAGTTCTTTCCATAATGTTTTAAGTTTTGAAAAATTGAGTCTTTTGCCTCTCTGGTAATTTTTTTCCTTATTTTATTTATTTGTAATATTTATTTATTAGTATTCGCTGTCCACAATACCTTTGATATATTTATTTATTTTTGTGTGGTACTGAGGGTCAAACCTGGGCCTTGCATGTATTAGTCAAGTGATCTACCTCTGAGCCACAACACCACCCACTATGTCATTCTTCTTTTCCTTATGTAATAAGATTTATTTCTTCAATTCTTTTTTGGAGTGTTCATTTGTAGCACATAGGAACATACGTTATTTTTATTCTATAATTTGCTGAATTTTGAAGTCATCTCTGAAAGTTTTGAGAGGAACATTTAGGCTGTTTTTTTCTGTCATCCATGAACAGACAACTTTACCTCTTCTTTCTAATTTGGAGGTCTGTTATTTTTTTTTCTGGCCTACTTGCTCACAGAGTTTCTAATACTCTGTTGAATAGAAGAAGCAAGACTGTGCATCCTTCCTTCCTTCTTTATCTTAGAGGAGAGGCTTCCAGTCTTTTACTAATAAGTTTAGTGTCAGCTGTGGGCTTTTCTTATATAATTTTTATGATTCTAAAACTGATGTCTTCTAGTCTTGGTTTATTAATTGTTTCTATCATGAATGAGTGTTGAACTTTGTGAAGTGCTTTCCTCCCCTGCATCAGCTAAAATGATCATGTGGTTTCTGTTTTTTCTTCCATAAATGCACGAGATTGCATTGCTTTTCCACATGTTGAATTATCTTGTATTTCAGGAATAAATTCCATTTGATCATGGTGTAGGATAGTTTATTTGTTTTTCATTTGTGTGTGTGTGTGTGTGTGTATGTGTGTGTGTTATTGATGATCCAACCAAGAACCTTATGAGCATTAGATAAATATTCTCTCCCCTAGTTATATTTTAATTCTATCATTTTTAAATGCATTATTTTTTTTATTTTTTTTTAATTTCTTCTGCTTTTTCTTTTCTTCTTCTTCTTCTTCTTCTTCTTCTTCTTCTTCTTCTTCTTCTTCTTCTTCTTCTTCTTTTTCTTCTTCTTTAAATGATTCTGAATATTAAACTTAGGGTATTGTACTTGGTAGGCAAGCTCTCTGTTTCTCACCTACATTTCTAACCCATACTTCATATTTTGACACCGGGGGTCACTAAGTTATCTATGATGGTCAAGAACTTGTGACCCTTCTGCCTCAGCTTCCAGAGTTGCAGGTATTACAGGCATTCACTTTCCATGGCTTACCTAGTAATCTTCTTGGAGAAAATAATTTTAAACTTTGCTCCCATCCCTCAACAGAAATTCTCAATGCTGGAACACCCCCGTAGGTACTCAGTGTGATGGCTACAGAGTAGAATGGGCATAGGCCAAGATGAAGTATGCGCCGTGTTCCACACTTTTTCAAGACCATAATGGAGAAAGGGCAATATGGTCAAATTTTTAAAAATATACATCAAGCATCATGCATCCATAGAATCACAAGCAGTTGCTTTTACTTATTTATTTTTTAACTTTTTATTTTGGTATGCATAAATGTTTGTGCAAGGGAGTGGAGGAAGGTGAGGCTGGAAAACAGGAAGGGTCCTGATCCTGAAGAACACTGGATATCAATCTGTTGTGATCTTTCAGCCAAGGCAAGTTAGTGAAGGTTTTTTTATTTGTTTGTTTACCACTATGGAATTGAAAATGTCTGGTATATATTGAATGAAGATGAAGTTGGAAGCAGGGAAAATGAATGATTGAGAAAGCTCTCTATGATGGGAATGGAGTTAAGATTTCATCATGTTATGGGTTAAACTATATGTGCCTTGAGCAGACAAACTCCATTTTACAGTGGGACTCCATTTCATATAAAAAAAATAGCTCTCACAAAATAAAACCCACCTCTCCCATCCTTCTTAGAAGACACTGTTAAGCAATGCACAGCAGCTGAAACAATTTTTCTTTTTTTCTTATACAATGGAAGATGTTCTTCTTTTAGTCCCCTATTTTTTGGTGGGGGGGGCATGTACTACTCCCTTAGCTAGTTCATTTTGACCAAGTTCTTATGTTGGTAATGGTTTGAGTTACTGGTTGCTTGTAGGTTTTAGTTATTAAAATGTACCCTACCTTCTGCAAAGGGTCAAAGATTGCTTGTTGCCTTTGCACCCCTACCATGGTGAATGCTGAGAGCCACAGCTGAGTCTGTATGGCTCCTGGGCATTTTGCCAACAGTATTGATTGACAGGCGAGGCATTATCCGCCCCTGCCGCTACTTTTGCGTTCTCGCGCTATTTTTGGACTTCCTGCACTATTTTGAGTTCTCACGGGGATTCCCCTGGGGTTCCCGTTGGTTGGCGAAGTGCAGGAGGCGGGATTTCCCGGGGAGCTATTTCCGGCTGGGGGTTCCTGCAGAAGCCTCGTGGCTTGTCGGAAGGATTCCCCAGGAGCGTGTGTGAGGTTTTTCCTGCAGTTAAAAAATAAAGTTTGTTCCTGCTTCAGTGGCTCGTGATTTGTGCCCAGCCAGACTGCGGCATTTGGCGGCCCACACGGGAAACGTCTGAGGCTTCTTCGGGGTAAGTGAAATTGCTTGCCCCTAAGAGAAGGCAAAAAAATGGGTGACCATTTTAAAAAACAATATGTTCTTGCTTTGATTTGTTTTGTTTTTGTTTCAAGCTGCCTATCCCTAGAATTTTCTCAGGCAGACTGGGAAAAATGGTTGGCTCAAGGTTTGAAGTTGTTTGCCCCTGAGGAAGAGATAGAAATAGACCACAAATGTACATGTCAAGAAAATAGGAAAATTGATACAATGATTTTTTGTTCCATTTTTGTTTCATTCTGTTTCGGTTTTGTTTTGTGTTATCTTATTGGGTTGCATATCTTTGTAACAGATTAGAAATTAGTAAAAAACAAACCGAAAAAGTGTTAAATAAATTGTTAGAGGTTCAAACCATGGAGAAAGACAATTTAGATCAAGCAAAAGAGAAGGTCTCTCAAGCTAGTCAGACAGAGGAAGAAAATTTAAAGGAAGAAATCTTAGAGGAGAAACAGCTATTAGGGAAAAAGCTACAACAGGAGGCTGCTACTAACACCGTTCTACCACCAGAGGGTGTAATTCAACCAACAGCTCCACCTATGGAGATAGCTGAGTGGCCCTCAACCCCCTCAACCCCTGTAGTTGATAGATGGGATTCTGAGACAGGACCTCAAAGATTTGCATGCCCTGTACTTGAGCACGCAGGAGGGCAGCGAATTCACCGTGCATTAGAGTTCAAAACAGTGAAGCAGTTAAAGGAGGTTGTAACAACCTATGGTCCTCAAGCACCCTTCACTGTAAGCATGGTCGAATCCATTACCAACTTGGACATGACTCCAGCAGATTGGGATAGCGTGTGTAAATCTGTGCTAAATGGAGGACAATATTTGTTATGGAAGGTTGCCAATGAGGAATTTTGCAGGGAGACAGCTAGGCGAAATGTAGCAGCCGGTTACCCTCAAAGAAATCTAGATATGTTGTTAGGAAAAGGACCTTATGAGGGTCAACGGCAACAAATTGAATATGATCCTGGCGTATACGCACGAATTGCTGTAGATGCGATTAGGGCATGGAAAACTTTACAGGGGCATGAAGATTTACAAGGTCAATTATCTAAGGTAATACTAGGAACTAATGAACCTTACGCTGAATTTGTAGATAGGCTTATTCAAGCAGCTTCCAGAATTTTTGGGGATACAGAACAAGCAATGCCATTTATAAAACAACTGGCTTATGACCAAGCAAATCGTTGCTGCAGAGAGGTCCTTAGACCATGGAGACATGAAGATTTAAACACATATATTAAATTATGCAGAGACATTAATGAACAAGGACAAGTCTTGGCAGCAGTACAACAGGCTTTAGATGCCATGCCAAAAACATGCTACAATTGTGAACAAACAGGACATTTTAAAAGGAGTTGCCCCATAGGAGGAAGGTTTAACAAAGTTAGGTATCAAAGGAATAGAACACCGGATATTTGCCCACGATGCCGTAGAGGGAGACATTGGGCTAATGAATGCCGTTCTCAAACCACCATAGAGGGTACTCCATTATCAAAAAACAGACAAGGACCAGGTGGTTACCCACGATATCTTGGAGAAAGGCATCAGGCTCCATTGCCAAAAAACGGACAGGGGGGCCCAATGATCTGGGGCCCACGACCACAAATGTACGGGGCACTGGAGGAACCCAGAAACACCATGGAGGAACCCAGCAACACCATCAGGGTAGTGCCCAGGACACACTATCCATCAGATCTCTCATCAGATGAACAAGAGGGAGCACAGGGTTGGACATCTGCGCCTCCGCCAGAGCAGTACTAACTCCAGAGATGGGAGTTCAAATTATTCCCACAGGGGTAAAAGGACCTCTTCCCCAAGAAACAGTAGGCTTATTGTTAGGACACAGTTCTTCTACGCTAAAAGGACTTATGATAAGTCCCAGGGTAATTGATCCCGATTATGAAGGTGAAATAAAAATTATAGCTAGTTCTCCAAAGGGTATATCAGTAATTTCACCAGGAGATAGAATAGCACAGTTATTAATAATATCCAGCCTACATGATAAATTTTCCAGTAGTACTATGGAAAGAGGTTCCAGGGGTTTAGGCTCCACAGGTGTAGATTGGGCTATGCTTTCTTTGAATTTAGATTCTCGCCCAATGCTAAAACTAAATATTCAAGGACATGAATTTAATGGGCTACTGGATACAGGTGCAGACCTTAGCATTATATCTCGTCAAGAATGGCCAAAACATTGGCCATTACAACAAGCCACTCAAACACTTCGAGGCCTAGGAGTGGCAACTAATCCCCATAGAAGTGCAATGGTCTTAGATTGGAAGGATCCTGAAGGATGTGAAGGAACTATACAGCCATATGTATTGGATCATCTTCCTATAAATTTATGGGGACGAGATGTCCTAGATCAATTAGGTTTGACATTAACAAATAACATCAATTCAAATATGCCCACTATTAGGGCTAGACAAGGTTTCAGGGAAGAAAAAAGTTTAGGAGAACAAGGTATAGCAGCACCGATTCAAATAGATCAAGGAATAAATAGACATGGACTGGGTTTTCAGAAGGGGTCACTGAGGCAATAAAAATTACTTGGAAATCAGAAAGACTAGTATGGGTTCCTCAGTGGCCCCTGACTAAAGAAAAGATACAAGCAGCCCATGACCTGGTCAAACAACAATTAGCGGAGGGACATATACAACCTTCTGTATCTCCCTATAATACTCCCATTTTTGTCATTAAAAAGAAATCTGGTAAATGGAGATTATTACAAGATTTAAGAGCCATTAATAATGAGATGGTTATTATGGGACCTGCTCAATCAGGGATTCCCCAATTGTCTGCTTTACCAAAAACCTGGTATGTTTTAGCTATAGATATTAAAGATTGTTTCTTTTCAATTCCAATTCATCCTGAGGATAGTCCATATTTTGCATTTACTATCTATGCACTGAATCATGAAGGTCCTGATCAGAGATATGAATGGAAAATGCTCCCTCAAGGGATGGCTAACAGCCCAACTATGTGTCAAATTTATGTTAATAAAGCAATCCAGCCACTTAGAAATCAAAATCCTGAACTACAAATATTTCACTATATGGATGATGTATTGTTAGCACACAAAGATAAAAACACATTGCTGGACTGTTATGCCACACTTAAAAATTTATTAAAAAATTATACTCTAGAGATAGCAATAGATAAAGTACAATTAAATTTTTCAATTAATTATTTAGGAGTTCTATTATCCTCAACCATGGCTTGTCCACCTAAAATTCAAATACGAGTAGATCAACTCAGATCACTTAACGACTTTCAAAAGTTATTAGGAGACATAAATTGGATAAGGCCTTATCTAGGCATACCAACAGGAGAGTTGGGACATTTATTTGATATCCTAAAAGGTCCATCAGATCCAAATTCACACCGCATATTAACTCCTGAAGCAAGTAAGGCATTAAAAATTATTGAAACATATATGGAAAATATGCTTTTAGATAGAATTGATATAAGTTTGCCTTTATTATTTATTGTAATACCAACAAAAAATATTCCTACAGGAGTATTTTGGCAAGAAGCTCCATTATTGTGGGTACATTTATCTTATTCTCCTAACACTATTCTTACTAGGTATCCTGAAGCTGTAGGACAATTAATACTCAAAGGAATAAAAGCAGCAAAGGGAGTGTTTGGAATTTCTCCCAATAAAATTATTACTCCATATACTATGGATCAAATTGATGAGTTAGCTAATGAGTTAAATACTTGGGCAATAATCATGTGTAAATCTAATGTTTCATTTGATAATCACTTACCATCTAATCCTTTGTTGTCTTTTTGGTCTAAGCATCCTGTAGTTTTTCCAAAAATGACAAGAAAAAACCCTATCATGAATGCTCCAAATATATTCACTGATGGGTCAAATAATGGTACAGCAGCAGTAGTTACCCCTGATCAAACTTTTACATTTTTAGTACCCAAACAATCAGCTCAAAAGGTAGAGCTTAATGCAGTTTTACAAGTTTTTGTGATGTTTAAAGATTCTGTATTTAATTTATTTTCTGATAGTCAGTATATAGTTAATTCTATAGTATCCCTTGAAGATGCTGGTAGGATTTCCCCTTCCTCTACTGTTTTCTCTTTGTTTTCCACTATACAAAGTCTAATCTGGGACAGAAAAGATCCATTCTTTATAGGACATATCAGGGCACATACAGGATTGCCTGGAGCCCTTAGTATGGGCAATGATTTAGCAGATATAACTACACATGACATACATATTTTCTCTACACTAGAAGAAGCTACACATTTTCATAAAAGGTTCCATGTTAATGCTAATACTTTACAAAAGCATTTTAAAATAACTAAGGAACAAGCTAGACAAATAATAAAACAATGTCAAAATTGTGTGACCTTTTTACCCCAAGTTAATCTTGGAGTCAATCCTAGAGGACTGATACCTAACCATATTTGGCAGATGGACGTCACACACTTGCCAGAATTTGGAAAATTAAAATATTTGCATGTTACAGTTGATACCTCTTCCGAATTTTTGATGGGCTCCCTTCATGCCGGAGAAAAAACTAAAGATGTTATAGCTCATTGCTTACAAAATTTTGCCACTGTGGGCGTTCCAAAACAGTTAAAAACAGATAATGGTCCTGGTTATACTTCTACCTCTTTTAAACAATTTTGCTCATCATTTGGCATTACTCATATAACAGGAATCCCATACAATCCTCAGGGACAAGGCATAGTTGAAAGAGCTCATCAAACTATTAAAATGTACTTATTAAAGCAAAAAGAGGGAATTGGAAAGGGGTATATATCCCCCAAAGATAAACTGAAAATAACCCTTTTTACTCTAAACTTTTTAAATTTGGATTCATCAGGGCTTAGTGCTGCGGAAAGGCATATGTGTCCAAAAAATGTACATAAGCCTAAGGTACTTTGGAAGGATATTCTAACAGGACAATGGAAAGGTCCTGACCCAGTGATTGTCTGGAATCGGGGGTCTGTTTGTGTATTTCCACAGGGAGAACAGCAGCCAATTTGGATTCCAGAGAGATTAATTAAGGTCCTGACCCAGTGATTGTCTGGAGTCAGGGTTCTATTTGTGTGTTTCTACAGGGAGAACAACAGCTGATTTGGATTCCAGAGAAACTAACCAAAGTGAATTCTATGGACCAACACAAAAACGAAAACAAAAAAAGGTGATTTGACTCAAATCCATAACAGCTGATATCCAGAGCTCCAGTTTGGCTATTCTTACATCTACAACAGTGCTTAACCAGGATGCTTTTTTCAATATTTATTTTATTATTGCCTTTTCCCACATCATAAAGTTCTATTTTATTTTTGAGCTCATACAGACCTAGGTTAATGTTTTTCTGATCAGTTTTATTTTTTGACTGTAGAGTTTTTAAACATTGCAATAGAGATTTCACCTAGGTAAAGCTACAAGGCCTTTACTATTGTCTTATGTGTTGTATATTATGTGTGCACACTTCTGTTTTGTGTTGTATGTCTGTATGTGTGTATGTCCATATATTTTATATGAGGAGCGCTCATGAATAAATGGATCCGAATTTTTTTTTTATTCACGTGATTTTAATGGTTTAATTTAGATTGGGTAAACAGCTGTTGAAAATTGTTTTAATATGTGAACAAATAAGGAGGTTAACAGATCTGTTTGTTTGCTTTCACCTTTCCTTCTCACTATATTTAATAATTCTGTTCAGGATAATGTAAATTGTTCAAAAAATTGTTTTCTTAGTGCCTGTTGGAATGTTACATATTTTTTTTCCTAGCATCATTGCCAGAATTCCTATCTTCATCCCAGTGCCGGTGAAGACAAAGATAAAACCAAACTACAGCTTCTTCAGTAGTTATCACAACAAACTGTGTAAACTGATGCATCAGTAAATAATAACTCAACAAGTAATGCTCAATCAAGGAGTCAATTTACTTTGGGAGGAAATGGACATATTGACAGATTCCTCTACTTTGAACTGCTTGCAGAACTTGCCTGGACTATATGTATCACTTGTATGCATTGTGAACTATCTGTTGGTGCAGCAAATTGTGGTAGTGCTGGAGTATTTTTGCTGATGGTGTCACAGGTGGTACAATTTTTCAAAGGAGCCCTTAATTGGCTTGGTGTCATGGCATTTTTCATCCTCCTCCCTTCTACTAGTGATGGTCCAAAGTTTGGGGGCCAACAGAGGTGAGGCAAAGAACCTCACCCCCCCACTGGCACCAAGGCCAAATTTGGGGGCCAACAGAGGTGAGGCAAAGAACTTCACCCCCCCACTGGTGCAAAGGCCTATCCACAAGTATGGCTATATGCTGGACCGGTAGTCAGTGACGGGTATGATCCAATTACAGTGGTACCAACCTAAGACAGGAGGCTGACGCCTAGAGGTCAGTTCATCCGATGACGGGTAAGGACCATATGTTGAATTGGACTACCTAACAGGCACGGTCCCTAAGCCACATTACTTGTTGTTTAATTAAACAGAAGGGGGGAGATGCTGAGAGCCACAGCTGAGTCTGTATGGCTCCTGGGCATTTTGCCAACAGTATTGATTGACAGGCGAGGCATTATCCGCCTCTGCCGCTACTTTTGCGTTCTCGTGCTATTTTTGGACTTCCTGCGCTATTTTGAGTTCTCACGGGGATTCCCCTGGGGTTACCGTTGGTTGGCGAAGTGCAGGAGGCGGGATTTCCCGGGGAGCTATTTCTGGCTGGGGGTTCCTGCAGGAGCCTCGTGGCTTGTCGGGAGGATTCCCCAGGAGCCTGTGTGAGGTTTTTCCTGCAGTTAAAAAATAAAGTTTGTTCCTGCTTCAGTGGCTCGTGATTTGTGCCCAGCCAGACTGCGGCAGGTAAATAAAGTTTTGTGTCCTGATTCAAGACTTACCCAGTCATTTATTTCCAATGTGCCCCAACATGTGGAGAGTCCACCCAGATTTCAGGAGTCAGGAATGTGGCTCTGGGGCATGAGGCATTCTTGGACCTTGCTTCACAGTGAAGATTGCCATTCCTCTGAAGTTGTGGGAGCTCTCTGGGTTGCGTGGTCTGGACACCTTGTGTTCATGGATTCAAGCCCACCTGGGCTTGTATCTGGTGCACCTCGGACTTGCCCTAGCACTTTTTTACAGGGTGTTTAACACATTGAGCCAGTAAATAGACCTTGGGGATGGTCTGATTCCAGGGTATTTCAGGAGAGAGTGCCTTGTCCATGTCTGTCTCTTGCTTGTTCATGTCTGTCTCTGTTGCTGACAATGTCCTCTGACTGTTCACCCCAGCAATTCCTTTCTTTTTATTTTGGCAGATTGGACTCACCAGGGACTGAAAACACCACCATCCTCTGACTTGAGTCATGCTCAGCACCCTGTGAAATTGTTGACTTTCTCCTTCCTTTTGTTTCTATTTATTGTTTTAATTGTTAGCTTTGTCATGGGAAACCCAAATCCTAACCTGGCCTGATGACCACCCACTGAGTGGTGTGGGAAACGGTTTAAAAGCCCTAGGCTCCTCACTAAGGCTTGCACTGAAATATACATGGCTGCAAAAAGGCTCAGTAGAGAACTCATGTGAAAATATTGATTTAAAAACATCTATTTAACTTCTTCCAAGCTGAGACTTAGAAAAAGTTAAAATGATTTTAGGAGTCTCTACCTCTCTCTTTATTGCACTCTCATATTGCTCTACTGAAATTTGCCACCATAAATATGTCCCAACTATTGGAGTTGGTCAAAGAGGTTTTTAAGAACTATGGCAGCACAGCTGATAAAGCTACAAAATGCCAGGCTAAAATATTGGTACTGCTATCCAAGAGACCAGGAAAGCTGGCTTATAACCAGATTAAAAAAAAAAAAACTCAGATACATCTCAGCCCCCATCAATCTATAATAATTGCCAAGATATGGGACCAATGTGTCAAACTTGCAGTGGATACACAAGCAGAATACTCTGTCCTGAACTCTCTAATAAGTCCTACAAACTCCAGGAAAAATGCCACCACACAAGTCACAACGAAACCCAATTTTTTAAAAAAATTCCTCCTCAAAATTTGAAATTTTAGACTGATGGAAGCACGCTCACTTGTTGCTTCTTTGGGAAATCCCTTCAGGGAGGGTGTTGACACAGCCTTTGTCTATATTCCCTTACAATTAAGATAATCAAAATTCTTCTTTTTCTGAGTTCCCACAAGCCCTCACTTCTTTTACTAAATGGTTTTCACATTTGAGGGCTACATTAGACCAGACACCTGGAAGGCTTTTATAATTGTACATTTTTTAGCTTATATTTTTATCTGTTTTTCTGATCAATCCTATTTTATCCAACTATGGAGGTTTCGTTTTTACACATTGTTTTGTTCAGAGACCAATTTACAAGGGTTAGCCCTCAATGTAAAATGTTTTTAAAAATTTAAAAAGCGTTTGTTTATTGTTTTGTTTTATGTATGTAGGTACACCATGTGTTTGCATGTCTGTATGTGTTTGGTAAATAATACAGGTTTAAAATTGCTGTCTGTCCTCACTGAAAAAAAATTGTACTAACTTAAAAGTCCCGACAGGTATATTTAAATTTCTAAAAGGCGACTCAATAGTGTTTGCCCCAGCCATGTTGTTTCAATTCCCCTTTTCTTTCAGCAGTAGGCATACCTAAAATTAGAGGGGAGAAATGGAAAAAAAAAACAATTAAAGACAGTCAGTGTAGTTGCCTGTCGAAAATATTGGTAGCACTATCTAAGAGATCAGAAAAACCGGTTTAGTATCAGATTCAGTCAGATCACAGAAATGGAAGCCAGCTTGGATCCAGAAATTGGGAGACCATCTGTGGTAGATTAAAATTTTAATTCCTCCAGGGCTCTAAATCCATCCTTACCAGAATAAACTGCTTCTACTTAAAACTGTTTCTAAGTCTCTCCAAGAGATTCAACTTAAAGCTCATTAATTTCTTTGAAGATAACCAGTCCTGAGAGACTGCTGACTTCCAGCACCTATTCCAGCCCACAGACTATTCATCACACCTGAGTCAAAAGAGAAAATATGTGTCCTAAAAAAGAATGAAAGCCCGCATGGCCTCAGCCACCATAAAAGGTAAGACTGAAGAAAAAGTTCATCACATTTTTTTCTTTCTAGGACTACATTAGAAGGCCCAAGCTGGTAGAAAAACCACATTTTACCAGAAATGTATTTATGTATTTACGTGGCCATTGTTAGATGCAGGGCAGGTTCATCTAAGTTGTCTTCAGGTCAGGCTGAACAAATGTTAGCTACAGGATAACCCATTCGCTCAAACCCCATTCTGTGGGGTCCTTTATCACCTGTTTGCATCAAGTCTGAACACTCAACCCCACTCAAGGCTGAATAGTGAAACCCCACCTGTCTGGTGCAATGGAAACCCACATCTAGCCTCTGCCCCTTCTGTCTGAAGGAAGCAAATGACACTATTGTATACCGCCAAGGCAGCTTGAAGCCTCAGAGACTCCATTAGATTTGGGCTATAAATATTCCCTCCTGCTGGGCTCTTTTTTCTTGTTTTTCTCTCTCTGTCTCCCTCTCTTGCTCTTGCTCTCCTTCTTCTCTCTGTCCCCCCCCACCGCCCCTCTCTCTCCTTTCTCCTCTGTTGCACTGCTACAATAAAGATCTCTTGGTTATTCCAATTGTTGTGGTCAATTAGGTGTAAAGGTACCCTACCTGCTGCACCATGTCAGAGGTTACAGAGGGGACTTGCTTGCAGCACTTCTCACGTGCCATGACAAATAAAGTTTTATGTCCTGCTTCAAGCCTGACCAGTTATTTAATTAAAATGTGCCACAATAATGATTGCCCCACTGGAAGAAATATTTCTGAGGGCCTGTTTAGTGCCAGGGGGAATACTTTGTCCCAGAAGTATGATGAGGTCAATGCAGTCTGGGGCTCTCAGGTTGGTACAGTGTAGTTCACCTCTCAGGAAAATCAATCATAGGGATTTAATAGGGACAAATGTCTATTTTGCATAGATCCTGTGAGATTCTGCATTCAGGGATTGTGACCAGGAATGTCCTCAGGTCATTGACTCACTAATGAACAAAGAGGAAGGGATAATCAGTGCAGAGACTTTGTGGGGCAAAGGGGAAACCAGAGAATAATTTTTTGACTAAAATCTTCAAATTTTACCTAGCATTTCAGAGACATGGGAGGCTATAACAGGGTTGCTAGGTCTAGGCTTGTCACAGCAGTTTAGGGGGACCCTGCCTCAGGACAAAACAATGAAAAGGATTGGGAATGTAGCTTAGTGGCAAAGCAAACTTTGGTTCAAGTACAAGTACTAAATAAAGAAAGGACTTTAAAAAAACTTCAGGTTATGATGATTAAGTATGTTGATAATTCAAGTTTGTACTCAGTTTTGTCCTAAAGAATACTGGTTTCTATTTATCCTTGAAGAGATTAGAGGTGGAAAAGAGAATCTACTAAAAAATATTAGCTATTTTTCTTAGGAATTATTATAGTTAAGTAAACTAAATGGTGTGGTGTTCAAGAATGAGGCAAGCAGGTGAAATTTAAGAAGACAAAATAAAAATTCAGTGAATGGTCAAGTGATATCAAATCATCTTCACAAAATTCAATGTTCTACAAGCCAACTGTTGAGTCATCAGTTTTCCAAATGCACCAGTTCATGGAGTATGGTTTTGAGACTCCACAGGCATGTTAAATAGCCTTATTGAACACGTTTATTTTCCATCATGAAACAAAGAAGTGTTATTGTGTTGTTTTTGTTGTTGTTGTTGTTTTTAATATTGAACCTAGGGGCACTTTGCCACTGAGCCTTCTCCCCAGTCTTTTTATTCTATTGTAAAATTTTCAGACATGATCCAATTTAGTTACTGAGGTTCTCACTAAGATTTACACTGGCCTTGAACTTTAAATCCTGCTGCTTCAGTCACCTGAGTATGTGGAATACCAGGTATGCAGCTCATACCATGCAGGAATTATGTACTCTTAAAAGTTTACCTCAGTGGTTGGAATTTTGGCTTGATCGCAGAGTGCTTGCTTCATGGTTGTGAGGCACTGGATTTAATCCTCAGTACCACATAAAAAATAAATAAATTAACATATTTATCTACAACTAATTAAAAAACAAAAACAGCAACAACATCAACAACAACAAAAAAACAGAGTTCACCAGAATGTTGTTGTTTCTGAGCCTGCACTTTGCTGTTCAAAACTCTATTATTGCATGGCTCCATCTGGAGGACCTGGTGTGTGCTGGGTTTTTACCTTCACAGGCATTTGTACAAGGATGAAGGACTTAGGTCACATGCTCTGAAGCCAAGCTTCACATACAGAGTGTGAACTAGGAAAACAAGCAAAAATGATTGGCTAAAACTTTTGATGACTTAGAAAAATTAGCCATGAGATTGGGCCATTTGGAGCTGATTCTTTGGTGTAAATCATGGAGTGAGCTCTGAGGAAAGCCTGACTGGAGTTGAGAAGAGAATGAGAACAAGGCAGTGAGGGTGTCTGTCCAGGTAAATTGGATGGAGAAGGGGAGAAAAGGAGGTCACTACCTGGCTTGAATTAAGGGTACTCAGAAAGGATTGAAACAAAGGTGATGGAAACTTTTAGTTATTGGGGTTAAAAAAAAAGAAAAAAATACAGATAAATCCATCCAAGCCCAACATTTTATTTGACTGTTAGAGAAACTCTAAAAAAATAAGCCTGGCTTATTTTTTCTCTCTTTGCTTATCATTGGTATCAACATTTCCATCCATATGTGGCAGGAGAGAACATGTCAGCTGTTGGTGGTAGTGACCATCAAAATTTTGGTGTAATATTGGACAACATGATTTCATACTAAAACAACAACAAATTTAAAAAACAGCAAATTTGTAAATAATAAAGGAAAAGGAAAAAAAGGGATGTTTAATCTGTGACCTTTAAGATGATCTCATACAAACCATAAACTTATAGTCCAGGTAAGTACATAGAGACAAAAATTTCTGGAATGAGAATAAGATACCCACTGCTACTTTGCTTCTAGGAGTGAACCAGTGGCCACTAATACTAACATTTATAGCAAGATTTTATTGATTGATTGATTGATTGATTGGCCAGGGCCTTTCTCCATTGCCAGGCAGATTTTTATCTTCTGCCTCACTCACCTGAGGTACTGGGGTTACAGATTGTGTCATTGCAGCCATATTTCTATTTTGATTTAAAATATATACTTTTTTTCTTTTTTGAGTTTATATTGAACATGGTCAAAGTACAATAAAGGCTCTGAGGTCTGGTTTGTCTATTAAAAGTGCCTAACACCTATGAAAGTGTAGAAAAAATTAAAATGAAAATAAATCCTGCAATTTTTTTTTCTAAAGTACTTTGAAAAAATAAAAAGGAAAGACCAGGTTATGGGACATTTATTTATTTATTTATTTAACACTTTTTCTTTCTCTTTTTGGTGCTGATGACAGAACCAAGTGGTACTGTAACACTGAACTTCATCTCTGCTTTTTTCCATTTTCTGATTTTGAGACAAGGTCTCACTATACTGCTGAGTCTTGCTCAGATGCTGAAACTGAGGCTTGAATTTTTGATCTTCCTGCTCTAGCCTTCCATGTTGCTGGGATTACAGGCCTGCAACAGGAAGACTGACTTATTTTTTTTTTCTCCTTGTTGTCTTGGCATCCTCATTGGTATCAACATTTCCATCCATATCATTTTAAGCTGTCCATTTTATAACCACCACCCCATCCACCTCCTTGACATCTTTATCCCTGCCTCATAATCAGCTTTCTGCCTCTCTTCATCTCCCTCATTGTTGGCCTGACATCCTGAAACTGTAATCCTCTTTAGCCTTTTAATTAGTCAGGCCTCTTCCCATCTGACTCCTTCACAATTTCCCATTTCTTATGAAGTCCTTGTTGGGGACCTCAGAGCTGGTCTACATGGCCGCCTATTACATGGTAGATAAGTTGTGATCCCATGCAGAGTGTTCCAAAAGAAAGCATGAGCCCTGGAATTTGGAGCTAGACCTGCCAGAACCCATGGGGGCAAAAAAGGCCATCAGCAGAGGGGGCTGTGGCTAGGGGGAGTGGGATCCCAGAACAATGAAGATGGCTTTGAGGACAACTGGTGGCTCAACCCAATTTTGGTTGCTCTACTGTCTCAGTCTCCCATCTCCTCCAACCCTTCTGGTTCCTAAAATATTCCCCCATGTGCCCCAAAGCTAATGCAGTGCCTCAAATGGCATTTTGTCCTAAGCAGACAGCCTTGGGCCCACCTGCTGTCATAGCCTGTGAAAGGCCCTCCATAAATTTAACTGATCATCAATCTGTTTGTTGGGCCTCTTCTTGATTTTTGGTTACAGAGAAACTATCTATGGTGGAGTTAAGTTAGAAAACTGGATTCCTTCAGCTTTTTTGGTTTTAAAATTTTAATGTCTGTACTATTGCTATTAAATTACCGAGATGAAAACTTAAAATAAAACAATAAAAAATGGCTATGGTTGTAGTTCAGTGTAGAGTTCCTGCATGTTCATGTTGCCTTACTGAAAACAAGAATAAAAGATTTTTTTTTTTTAACAATGATCTAAGTTTTATAATATATTAATCTATGTCTTATAATATTATTATTCAATTCCAGTGTATAGTCTCTCCTAATTCTAAGTTCAATACTATTTAAGCAATACTATATCCAGTGATGTGTCTCGTCCTTGAGTCAAGACTGTCAGAACACATAGTGTGTGTGGGGTGTGAGAGTATGGTGAGAGGAGGTTTGAGGTCAGTGGCTCTGAAAAGCCTAAACAACTCCATTCCTGGTATTCTCAAGTCCAAATGGGCATAAAGTAGTACAGACATTTCCTGGGTGTTGTAGAGATTAAATAAGTTTAGTTTCAGTGGGTGCTCAATGAAGGGAAGCCAATATTGGAAGAGGTAGGTTAAATGTCATCAGAGGAGTATAGGCTGTACTGTGGGCTACGGCGGGGCTGGGTCTGCATCCCCAGGGAGCCTGTCTGGGCCTGGGGCAAGGGGCGTGGTATGGGTATTGGCATCATCACTCAGGGGTGGAACCATCTGTGGGCGTGTGTAGCGTGGGGTATATTAGAGGATACTGCTGCAGAGTTCCTCAGTTTACCATGGAGAAAGCGTGAGGAGTAGAAGTGCAACATGGCTTCCAAAGGTGAGGATTTTCAGTGGAGGGTTGGGTTGTGATATTTCGTGGCAGGGTGTGGACTGCATGCTAGAGGTTTCTTATAAAATTTAGAGGTATTTGGAAATGTTTCCAAGCCAAACCATATATCTGGTAGTCCCACTTAAAACACACACACACACACACAAATTAAGTGGCATGCCTACAAGATGTGCAGCATGGGTGAGTGGATCTAGTTAGATTACCAGGTACTGCTCTGGGTTGAGGTCCAGGGATAAGTTCTCTGGGTTCAAATTCTCTTTCTCCTTTCCTCTGGGATGAAGAGTTAGCCAGGCATGGTGTGTGTGTGCCTATCATCCCAACTGTGTGGGTAGCTGAGGAGGGAGGGTCCTGACTTCATGGCCAGTCTAGGAGTTTTTAGATATTAATAGGAAAAGAGGTGGTAAAGGGCCCAGAGTGAAGAGAAAAATAAAATCAAATCAACAGGATAGGCTTGGGTGTGGCTCTGTAGCAGAGTGCTTGTAGAGCAGGCAGGAGCCCATATGCAGGAAGCCTTGGTTCTTTCTGGCTTCTTCCAGCACAAAACAAACAAATCAAAAGCAAACAAAGACATGGGCATAGCTTAAAGGTAGGGTACTTGCCTAGCATGTCCCAGGTCCTGAGTTAGATCTCCAGACCCAAGGATGGGGGAGGGGCGAGAATATATACTAGAAGAATTTAATGAGTGATCCTGGGGAGTGTTTATCAAGTTCAGTTTTTTTTAATATTCTGTGGAATTTAGAAATAAATTGGATAGGAGCTGGGGATGGGGCTCAGGTGTTAGCGCTCACACGTGGCATGCCTTCAGCCTGGGTTCCATTCTCAGTACCACATACAAAGAAAGATATTGTGCTCAATAAAAACTAAAAAATAAATATTAAAAAATTCTCTCTCACTCCTCTCTCTCTCTCTGCCTCTCTCTCTTAAAAAAAAAGAAATTGGATAACGGAAGAGATCTTGGCACAATCTTTTGTGTGCATAGTGGACGTTCAAAAGTCTTTGTTGTAGTTCTGATTTCTTTTTGTAGATGAGCCCTTGCTGAAAGGTGAAGGCTTTGGGTTCAGGTGTAGTTGTCTTGCAACTTACATAATCCTCCTCCAAGTGTACATAGTGGACTCAGGAGTCCACTGGGCATATGGTATCAGAGTCAAAAATGTTCAGGAAACTCCCCCTCACCCCAAAACAACAACAGTGTTGAATTACTGCAGTCTGTATGGGATGTGAATTTCTCCACAAAGCCATCATAGATCTCAGGTAAGTAGGCACCAGAGGCCCTGCTTCTTCCCATGGGGCTACTGCAGTTCACAGGATGATATCTTTGGTTGCTGTTTTTACTACTGAGCTTTGACTTCCAAAAACCTCATGTCTTTCAAACATTTGAAGGATGAACATTTGCTTTTCAGAAAATCTGAAACTTTTGTTTATGAGTTTTTAGGTGAGGAATGGGATGAACCAGACCAGAAGCTTTTTTGAAAAATTGGCTGTGCTCACCTGGACTCCCCAAGTGTGAATAGATCATTTTGTTATTGTTGTTTTTAAATTTTAAATTCCCATTTAGTTGTTGTTTCAGAAGGTTGGGTAATTTGCATTCTCATGTCCAGTACCTCATGCTGCACAACTTTGATGGTTCTCTAGAATAAGTGGTTGAGAAGTGGTACTGCTTATGAAAAGCTGAAGAAACTTTCTGTCTCCTAGGTCCCATTATTAAGAGCATTGCTTCCTTTACTCTTCTCAGCAGCCTCTTCTAGACAGGGAGAAGCCTCAAATGTATTCTCCTTGGCTCACCATGATGACTAAATACTATGTTCAAATTTTTTTCTTTATAAAATCGTTTTTTGCTCTATAAGACAGAACTGAAAATGCCTGTATTTTAAGAGTAATTGAAATTCTCATATTAAAATCATCAAAAAAAAAAAAAACGTTTCCAATCAGGCATTGCTTAATTGTGAGGATTGTTTCTGAGAAACATATGAGGAGATTTTTCTTGTGTAGACATCATAGAGTGCACTTAAAAAACTCTAATATAACTCCTATGTCAATAGTAACTCAATGATATGCCATGAGGCATCAGCATCATATATCCAGTCCATCCTTGGCCACAACATTGTTATTTGGTGCATGGCTAAGAGAAAATTGCTCTGGGCTCAATCTGACTCGAATGTAGTCAGTGTTGAAGCCCCTGAAGTTCCTGTGTGAAAAATGCATGTGCCCTGCAACTTTATTTGTAGGTTGGGCCTTTAGAGCCAAAGAGGCTCCACTTTGAGAGTGAATTAAGTCTGTTTTCAGGCAAAGGTTATTTATTTTATAAGTGACTTTCTTGCCAAGTAACCTATGTTTGTGTAATGTGTACAGATTCAGATTTTCTCTTTTGTATCTATTTCCTTGAGTTATTTTTTTTAAAATTTTAATGAAACAGGTAAAATTTACCCTCACCACCATTTTTAAATGTACACTTCAGTGGCCTCACCTACATGTCATTGTCCTGTAACCATTAGCAGCAACTCTCCACAGAGCTCTTTTTACCTTATAGAACTGATACTTTGTGACAATTAAAGAACAATTTCCCCAGAGCCCCCTCTTCAGTCCCTGAGGACTAAATTATACTTTTGTCCCCATGACTTTGACTACTCTAGGTACCTCATACAAATGATATTGCTGGATAATATAGTAATTTTTAATGATTTTTGAGCAATGACCATATTTTTTCCATTGTAGCTACACCATTTTGTCTTCCCACCCACAGGGAATCAGGGGTTCCACTTCCTCTGCTCCTCCTCTGCAGTTGTTTCGTTTTGCTTATTTGGTTTGTGGATAGTAGCATTAGTGATGGGAGTGAGGTTAGATTTTCCTGTGAATTTAAATTTGCCTTCTTAATGATTTGTAATGTTGACCATCTTTTATAGGGTTAATGACAATTTGTTTATGTTTGTTGGATAAATGTCTATTACAATCCTTTGCCCATCTCAGAGATATGGTTCTTTATTTCTTGATATCAACACTCCATCGGGTGTGGTTCTCAAAGGGATTCACCTGTTCCACTGATTTTCCTTTCATTTTTTTGTGTCCTTTCATGCACAGTGTTTATTTAGTTATAGTCTAATATTTTATTTTGTTTGTGCTTTTGATGATATATCTATGAAATCATGGCCAAATTCAATATCATAAAACCTTCTCCCAAGTTTTTTTGCAGCAAGTTTTATGCATTTTTCTAGCTTTATTTATAATTCTTTGAATTTTGAGTTAATATTTCCCTATTGGGTAAAAGGTCCAACTCTATCCTTTCCATGTGGATATCCAGTTTTCTCAGGACCAGTTGTTAAATTTAATTTCTTTTAAATCAGAAAGGAATGTCTCATTTTTGTGTTCTATGGAAGAATGATAAATACTTGTCTCAACCCAATGCTTCCTTTCTACTTTATATAATCTTATTCATCCCCTACTCTTCCACCAACAATTTAAAGTATTGGTTATCAGATTGATATGAGGTGGTTTATCTGTATTTTCTCAATTATTGCTATGACCTAATACTTTTTATTTGTCTCTTTTTATATATTTTGAATTTTGGCTAGACTTAAATTCTTCTCTACCATGCATATTATAATCGCATGTTTTCCTCATATTTTTAAGGATCAGCAGTTAATGTATTTTGGTGTTATTAATATGAAGAAATTGTGAGGCAGAGCTCTGTATTGTTAAAATCTTGGTAAACAAAAAATATTTTTTTCCTCTGGATTCTACTGGCAATCCTCAATCTTTTTCTTTCTGTTTCTGCACTTTTAGCATCTTCAGTTGGAGATAGTCCTATGGAAGTAGAAGAAACAAAACAGGAAAAAGGGTTACGAAAACCACAGCAAAATTTACAAAACATGACTTGGAGATTCTTAATCGATCATTTGAACATAATTCCTACCCAGATTTTGGGACCCGGGAAGAGCTGGCCAAGCAAATACATTGCCCCATCAGCTCAATCAACGTAAGTCAAAATTTGGAAAACTTGCATGAACATATCTTTTTTTTTTTTTTTTTTTACTCTATAGGGCTCTTGTGGAAATTTTTTTTAATTTTAATTTTATTTTGTTTATTGTTTGTTTTTCAAAACATTACATAGTTCTTGATATATCATATTTCACCAACATTGAACATATTTTTTATATAATTCAGTAAATACAACGATTGTTTGAAAATGTCTCATGTCATTTATTCACATAGGATATTGTTGATCTTTTTCACAGTTTCATTTCAGTGTGGGTGTGAATTTATTTTGATACTTTTATGAAAATATCAACAACTGTGAGGCAACTTTGGGAGTAGGCATCCATTAACATGCTCAATAATTATTCAGAATAGGAACTGTGCAAGTTTTTGATCATGGTGCTGGCTATGGAATAATGGAAAACTGGAAAGATTGGATTTTTTATAGTTGGGACAAAGAGTTTGCAGAGATGTTGAGCATTCAATGATAATATTTAAGGATGGCACTTCAATTTGTCCTGAATTGTTTTTTGTCAGAGACATTCGAGGATTTTATTTGCAAACTGCTAACTATGGTATGCCAATCTAACTCCCAAGAGGTGATCACCCATGATGCAGGAGAAAGACTTGGTTAAATTATGTCCAACATGTGGCACCTCATAGTATTGGTAGGCACTCTGTAGCCATTCAGGACATGAGCCAATATTTTGTTTTGTGTATTTCTGATATGATGATTTTTGTGAATTATTGTTTATGCTGCACAAAGTTTTACTCTATTGGGATTGACCTAATGTATAGTGAATTGGGTTTGCATATACCTATCTTCTATCAATATCCAATGCTTATTGAAAATGTTTGTTGCCTGAGACTAGGAGAACGTTTTCTTAGAGGAAAATAGGAAAGGGAATGTAATAACAGTGTTGCAAAATGATATAATAGCAAATTCTCTGTCAGCTAAGAAGTTATTGTATTTAAAATGTTCCATGAGCTGGAAACATTTCAAACATCCTGCAAATCAATGATGCTATAAAAATAAGTGGAAAATCATAACCAGATAATGTCAGGGAGAGGAACTGGTTTGAAAAGCAGTGCAACCATTTAGAATAAGCCCATATGATGCAGAAGCAAGCATGGTCAGGGAGAGGATCCTAGGAAATCTGGAAATGAGAAAGGGAGAATCTACCTTTTGGTCTCATCATTTTGAACCCACCTGCTAACTCTTGACAAATAATGGATGCTCACATCTTATTTTCTTTGTGTTTAATTATGTTAGAAGGGAAAATAAGAGCATGTATTTAGAAGTACCAGTTTTGTTATGTAGAATTATAATTTTAAACCTCCTAAGTGGGGATCAAAGATTTTCCAAGATGTAAACCTAAATTCGTCCTGATTGGGAGATGTGTTTCAGGAGTGATCAAATATCAAAAGGCTTCCATACACTCTTGACTGTGAGCCTCTGCAACCTTAGCTAATTAAGTTACCTAGTCCAAAAAGCATTTTGTCATTGTTAAACATATACCTCAAAGCTTTGTGGACTCTTGCCAGCATTGCAATTATCCTGAATTGATGCAGGGAAAAAAATATAAATTAGAGTTTTTCTATGTGATTCTTAGGATCACATGTATAATACACTGTCCAGTTTTCACAAACTTTTGTTTGTTCTGTTTATGGCTTTTAAATGCAATAAATTTATGAATAACCTTACAGGACATGGAGTCATAAATGGGTGTTGATGGGGCAGCTTGAGAAAAATCAAGAGGCTGTGGGAAAGTGCAGGGCACCTGGATCTCTCCTAGATTGCAGAGAGGTAGTTGGGAGACTTTGAAAAGCTATGTTCACATGCACTGAAGAATTTTGGTAGATTTTGGAAAGAGTTGGAAGTTTGAAATTGTGCACTGTTCATAACCTCCACAATAACCTCAATGATTCAGACCAGGATTTATTGCCTTTTTATGTCTACCCCAGGCCAATGAGCAGATCAGTGATGATGCTGAAATTAAGCTTTACAATTAAATTTTTTATTGAAAATAAGTTCTTTCTTTTTAGATTTGGTTTAAAAATAAAAGATCCAGACTACGACTAAAAGAGAAACAGAGAGCAGTTGTCACCAGGAGATGACATGTGTACCCTGTCCAAGGGCATCATCCTGTTTTAGGGCACCAAGTGGCCCAGATGCGATATGACAACAGCTCCCCTGCACAGCTTTCTTGCCTCCAGCAGGCTCCACAAAGAAATGCTGCCTCCTTTGCTGTGGAAACATGGGGGCTCCCTAGTGAAGAGAATGGCTCCTGTGACTCTTTTGTGTTAGATGGACAGCAAGTTGCTAGAGAGCAGCCCAGTTCCCCAAAGCAGCAAGTCTGGGGTGAAGGCTATGAACTCTTTGATGGCTTGCCTTTGCCCTGTGTCAGTATTGTGCAGGGAAACATGCAACAGCAGCAGGACATGGACCTCTTTGATCTGTGGGGACCACAGCAGCAGAGTGACTGGGGATATTATAATCTACAGCTGCAACAGCCCCAGAGTTATCAAGAGAAGCTGCCTGTTCAGGACCCACTTCTAATGACTAAAAAGCATGATGTCTTGGGGCAGCAGTTGCCCTCCGTTCCACAAGAAAAGGATGCGGATTCTCAAAAGAATGGAGAGGAATCAAGGTCTCAGATTGAGTGCACATCTACTCCACAAATGGAGTTGAGTGTTCTTCCAGAGCCTTTTGCATTAGATGGACAGCAGGTCTGTGGTGAAGGGTATGAACTATTTGATGACTTTCCTTTGCCCTGTGTCAGTAGTGTGCAGGAAAACATGCAGCAGCAGCAGGACATGGACCTCTTTGATCTGTGGGGACAACAGCAGTAGAGTGACTAGGGATATTATAATCCACATCTGCTACAGCCTCAGAGTTACCAAGAGAAACTGCCAGTTCAGGACCCAATTCTAATGACCCCAACTGAGCAGAGGTATGAAACATTTGATGACTTGGCTGAAATTTTAACTGAAGTCCTTGGCATTGAGTTTTAGGAACCTATAGTCAGAAGTCATCCTGAAGTCATGCTCTCGGGGTCAGAGCTAAGAGTCTCTTGAATGTGCACATAAAGATGCTCAGTGTAGGAAATTTTCTTGAAAAAAACAACAAAAACAAACAAAAAAAACCCCAAAATCACAAAAGCCCTTGAAAATTAAAAAAAATAAAAACAAAAAAATAATAAAAAACAACTCCCCTGATCCTTCTTACATTTTCCTTTATCCCAGCTAACAGCCTTTGCTCACAGCTTCCTGAACTCTCAGAGTCTTCTGGAGGGGTAGCAGTATCCACCAGTCATAGATCTCTGACTGTGCCTCTCCTAGTGCTCTTCAAAAAGCTGGACTCAGGCAGCCACTGCTACAGCAAAAGGCACAAAGACAGCACTTGCCAGATTCAAACCAATGTGTGCTTAGGTAGATCCATCTTGCACAGCCTGTCTCACAAATTATCTCCACCTTGGAGATAAGGTCCTCTACAGTGCTTTTGTATGGCAGAGTCTGAAGGCTTCTGCTCTCCTCCCTGAAGCAGAGCAGCATCTTCAGGATATTATAGTCTGCCAGGACAGCCTGGACTCTCTGAAATTTGACAGTGTCATTGGTATCACAATGGATTTTCATGTGTGTCCACTGTCACCAACAAACCAACAAAAAGCAAGCCAGGACATTAGGAATAAAGACATCTCAGCCAGGATTGCTTGACAAGAATTTACAAGAGTCTGCTGGAATTCAGCCTTTTAGAACAGACTTCTGCAGCAATGTGTGTCCAGAAACTGTCTGTTTACCTTTGAACTTACATCTCTCTTGTTCTTTACTACAGTTGCCAAGACTTATTATTTGGAAATATGTGTTGTAGTTCTTTTTACCTTTGCCTTTAAAAATCTCCCCCAGCCCTCAACTCTCCCACTGTGCTCACAGTGAATGTGCCTGCGGTGTACTGTGGCTGCCATATGGGGTTGCTGTGTCATTTGATTTCCAATTCACATTTTTGGCAGAATCCATCTCGGGCCATAATTGAGTTGGATTCCTCCATCCTCCTACATGGGTTACCTTTTGTGTTACATGGACAGCAAGTTGCTAGAGAGCAGCCCAGGTCCCCACTGAAAGCAGAACTTGTATTGAAGCCACAGGTTCAGCTACTGCAACATCAAGAACTCCTGGAGGCTCCTGCACTGAGATGAGAGACCCTGTTTGTGAATCCAGAGTGTTCTGACAGTCACATGGGCATGCAGGTCAATGATATCTGAGGGTGCCCAGGGGAGACTTTGAATATTGTTGATCTGAGTTTTTGAGACAAACTTTGAAGACAGCGGTATCACGGAACTTTTCATTTGGAACCAGTTTTGCAATTTGGGTCTCTAGGACATAGAACACCTTGAAGTCTTCCACCAGAGAGTTTCCTGTCTCTCCAACAGCTCCTGTGGACCCATCTCTGGAGGCTACATCGCTCAGACCACTAGGGGGCACCATTCACACATGCCGCTAGAGATGCTCTTCCTGAATATCCTTTTGACTCCTGGGGTGTTTTGTGAAGAAGCAGGCCAAGGATAGAGAATTTTTTTGTCAGTCCTTTTCATTTTGCTATTATTATGTTTGATTACGAAAGAGGCTATACTTATTCTTGTCATTTAAGCAACACCAGGAGTAGTGAGGAAATCTTGCATTTGTGGTTGTCTTTTGCCCACCCTCTTGGAATCATTGTGAAGAGTTTCAGATGCTATGTTTGTCGTGTATCTCACATTTATTTAAGTGTGAAATTCTGAAATGATATTAAATGACAAAATAAAACGTGTTTTCCTTGCATTTAAAAGGCGTGTAGCATACAAACCTTTATTTTGTAAATATTTTCTTTCATGTAATGATACTGAGAATAGGTAGATAAACAGCACCTCCAACAGGGGGAATGTCTTATTTGGACAGTCACTTGGAATGTTGATTGAAGTGGCACATGCCCAGCAATTCTGCTTCTAGATGTTTCCACAGGAAAATGCTATCTTTTCTTACAGAACACTAAGTCCCCAGATAAAAATGTTCACATAAAGTTATCAAGTTAAGCACATAAAATTATCATGTTAGCTGTGTTAAATTTCTCCCTACAACAGCTAATAGCTGTGATAATGCTTATTCTAAGTTTTTTTTTTTTTGATGGCCTAAGGTTTGAATCCAGGGGTCTTCTCCACGTAGCATGTTTGCTGACCCTCTTTATTTTGGGAGACACAGAGTTGCTTAGGTGGTTTTGAATTTGTGACCCTCCTTCCTAAGCCTCCAGTGTTGTTGGAATAATAGGTGTTGTCCACCTTACCAGAATTAGTTTATGTTTTTGGAGGTTTCAGTCCCTAGTCATTTGCCATGAATTTCTCATACTCGGTTGGACATTCCACAGTACTTTAGCTCAGTGGGAAATTATCAAAGAACATTTAAATCCACAAAAATTCTTATAGCTCAAAGTTAGGGATTGGTTGCCTAATATTGTGAATTTAAGATTCAAAACATACACACTTTAATTTCTTGTTATGTTAGAGCACAAAGTAATAAAGTATAAAATGCAAAACATCAAACTCCTCCCTGTCACAAATTTCTTCTGCCAAATAATTCCAGTTCTCTTCCCATAACGTGGTGGATTCTCCTATTTCTTCTCTACCTATTGCCTGTGTTTCCAGTATATATGGAGAAAGAATACAGAAACAGGGTATCAACTAAAAATAGTTTGCTTTCACATTCATGTCTACCTGTGTCCTAGCATCAATTCTTGGGAGATCATCAAATATTTAAAAAAAAGTTTATGAAAGTGAGTACACAAAAATCTACTTTATTCCATGTAGGAGCTACAAAACATCCTGTGGATGGACCTACCATTATTTATACAGACTATTTCTTTTTTTGCCCCCATTATAAAACATGTTTCATGAACATACATCTTTTTAACAGTTGCATGTATTTATTTATTTAGGTACTAGGGATTAAACCCAGAGACATTCCACCATTGAGCTATATCCCCAGGCCTTTTTAAGTTTTTATTTTTAGACAGGGTCTCACTAAGTTGCAGAGTTGTCTGCCCCTGAATTTAAGATTCAAAATACTTGAACTTGCAATCCCTTGCCCCAACCTCTGGAATACTTGAGATTACCAGCTTGTGTCACAGTGCCTGGCTTTCTATATTTTAATAGCAAATTTATAAAAACAGCACAGAAGATGGACAGTATTAAAAACCTGCACTAGCATGTGGGACAACTTAGAAAGGCATAGTGAGTGAAATCCACTGTAGGATCACAATTCTACAAACTACATTTAGTTGCTGTCAGTAAGAAGTTAACTTAGTTTGTAAACAATCAAAATGCTGCCACAGTCCAAAAAAAGAATATAATAGCAGACCTTTATAATCATCATACAGCTGAATTGCCAGAATTTGTTCATTGAAACATTTTGATCTGCATTAATGCTTTGCATATTTAACATTTACATAAAAATTCACACACAATTAAAAATGGAAAAGCGTCCAATACCTGATTCCTCTCCCCTAGTTTTCTACTTATAATCATCTAATGAGGCACCTTTTGACACCTTGGGGACAGAGGGGATGTTTAACATCAGACCTAAAATTAGTGGTGTGGTTTGTTGTTTCTGAGATGCTGTGAATCAAACCCAGGGCCTCATGCATGGGAGGCTTTCACACAGCTACCCATACATCCCGCCCCATAGTAGGTTTTTACGTAAGTTCTCAATGTGTCATAGTGCTATTTGGAGGTCATTTGGCATAACTATCGCACTTTTGGCATGGATAGTACAGATCTTATTAGTGTCTTCTAAAAAGCCAACCAGAGAGTCTTCATTTGCTTCCCACAAAGAGGAATAGCTGCCCTCTAGAATCACAAATCTCTTTTTAAATCGGAGCAGTTTCTCACACCAGACACTGGAAAAGGAGTTAATGAATCTGAAATTTAGTGGACAAACTAGATGTCAGAGCACCACAACACTTGGCCTGTAACTCTGAGTTTTCTTCGTCTCTACACTAGAGGGCGCTCATTTAAAGCGATTTTTGTAGCCAAGTGCTTTTGGGGGTTTTACTACGTGTGGTTTGGGAGGTAGTGGGCTTTGTTGGAGGACTTGATTTGAGACCTTCTTGCTCTCTTCTGCTGGAGGTCAGTGCACTTGAAGTATGCAGGCGTTAGAGAGAAAGGGCAGATGTAAATACCTCGTTTCTTTCCTTTTTTTTCTCACTCCCTTTTTCTCTCTCTTCTCTCTCTCTCTCTCTCTCTCTCTCTCTCTCTCTCTCTCTCTCTCTCTCTCTCTCTCTCTCTCTCTCTCTCTCTCTCTCTCCTCCATGCTGGCGATTGAATGCAGGGCCTGCATGTGCTAGGTAAGTGCTCAACCACTGAACCACATTCCTAGTCCCCATTTTCATGTATTCTGGAAAAACTAGATTCTTGGCCTGGCAATCACAGAATGAGAGAACCTTTATGTTTCCTTCAAAAAGGCAAACACTACCCCCAACTCTCAACCACAGATGAGTCAGTGCGCACCCAACTCTGACATCACTGTCTGGTTGGAATAGTGTGTAGGAAGTGTTCTTTAAATAAAATACTTCTGGAGTGGCAGGACCTGAGGTCACAGACCCAGGTGTCCAGGCCTGTTTCCCAACACCCAAATTTTTTTTAATAAAACCATCCTATGCTTCAAAATGGTATCTTCTTGTTGGGTTTTATTTAGTTGCTTCTATTTAGAAGTGACATTGTATTGCATTTGTCTATTTAAATAATTTTTCCTTCTATTTCCCCCGTTTTCTTTGTATATTCTGATTATTAATGTAAATGTTTTTTATTGGTGCTGGCAATGTTTACTCCAGTCCTCCTTTTAACTATCTTTTTGGTGTCTTTGCTCAGGAAGTTTAGATATTAGGTAGCCAAATTTCTCAAAATTTTTTGTGACTTCTAGAGTTTACAATTTGCTTATGATTCCACACTCCAAAATTATAAAAATGATTTCCATTCTTTTCTTCAAGTAGTTTTAAAGGTTTTTAAAGATGTAATCTCTTTTCTATTTATAATATTTCTGTTTTTGAAATATATTTAAAAAATATTTCTAACTTAAAGTTTTTTTCCTGAATTGGACATCTAAATATCCTCCTGCTCTAATTTATAGACTGTCCTTAGCTGCTAATTTTCTTTCCTCCTTTCTTTTTGTATTAGGGATTTAACACAGGGGTATTATACCAATGAGCCACATCCCCACATCCCTGGTCATTTAATTTTTTATTTTAGTTTCTCACTATGTTGCTTTGAGGCTGGTTAAGTTTCCAGGCTGACCTTGAACTTGTGATCCTCCTGTCTCAGCCTCTCAAGTCAGCCAAGTCATTTAACTGATAATTGAAAATAAATTAAATTGTTGCTGACTATTCATTCCCAAATGGTATTCTGAAAAATTTTCAGGCTACCATTCCTTTCTGATAGTTAAAGAATCAAAAATCAAAATAATGGTATCATTTCAATAAATACTTAACTATTGAAATTAAACAGTTATTGATGACTTATCAATAATGATAAACTCTAGGGTATAAGTTAAGGGACATATCCACGGAAAATTACTTCTTTGTTAATCAAACAGTTGACACATGCATAGAGGATAAAGGACAGCTGTGTTTCTTTATGTTTTTTTCAGAGGATTGAACTCAGGTTCTCTTAACCCCTGAGCTGCATGAACAACATCTCTAGCCTTTTTTTTCAATATTTAGAGACTGGGTCTTTCTAAGATTTTTAGGACCTCTATAAATTATTGAGCCTGGCTTTGAACTCTCAATCCTCTTGCTTCAGCCTCCCTAGCCATGGGAATACAGACATATGCCTCCTTTCATGGCCTTTGTTCTTTTTTACACCAGGAAAATGTAGAGATGCTGACATTGAATTAATTAGTTAATCAAGTACTCAAGGGCAGTTCAATGCAATAAAAGACAAATCAAAATAGGCAGTATTCTGAAGGAGACAAATTATTGCTATTAATAGAAGATTTGCTTACCTAGAAAATTTGGTAGGACCAGAACTACTTGAATAATTCCATAAACTGCCTGAATTTGTGGCAACTGTGTGTTTCACACTTAAAGATACCAGCCCAATGTATATGTAATATTTCTGGACAAGAAGACAGTAAGGGCCAGTTTCCTAAAGTTGAACATTCTCTCTCTAAAAATGAGCCATAAAATTCAAAATTGGGAAGAATGACATCAGTGAAAAAAAATGAGAGAATATACCCACCAGGTGCCAGGCTACAAAGCACTCTGGTGGCCAGCAAGTACCATCATTTATTATTATTCTGTCATTTGCTGAATGCCTTTTCTAATCTCAGTGGTGTTTTGGACTCTACATGCTTTATCTCATTTAATCTTTGTACCAGGAAAGTATCTTCATCCTCATTAAATATATTCATCCTTTTTCAAGGAAAATTTATGAATATATTTAATCTAAAGTCAGAGAGTTGCAGCTTCCAGGTTGGAAGACACTTAAGTCTGCCTGCAAAACCCACATCTTAAGCATTATAGAGCCTCTTAACTCTCAGGTCGCAGGAAAATCATAGATAATGAGGGAATGTGGTGGTTGAGAATGAAGCTCCTGGGATGTATGTGGGTCTCTGCCATAAGCATCTTGCTGCCAGAAAAAAAACTCTTGGCCTGAGCTAATGAGGCACCCTTGATGCAGGAGCCTCCAGTCTCTCTTTTCTTTAATGCTCCCTTACCCTGCAGGTTGCAGTGATACCCACACTAAATGCAAGGTGAGTCTGGGAGGATTGAGGATTTGGACCAAGGTACACAGAAACTATTTGGAGGAGTGGGCATTTGCCCCCAAGGTGCCCTGGTTGTATCAGTGCCCATAGTGTGTACTCAGGTTTGTAGCCTACTATGGGGCTTGCTCTCCTCATTCATGCCCAAAGCAAGGGTCCAAGGAAAACAGAAAGCTGGGAGGCAGCCCTCTCTCTTAGCAGAGTCATGGGGTGAGAGTCAGCCCAAATGGAAAGCCTCCTGGTTGGGATTGCCTGGATCACACAATGCTTATTTGTCTTTGGCTTTTGGCACCAAGAAGGATTTCCAGTACCACCAGCAAGACCTAGCCAAGAGGCGCTGGGGATGTGGCTCAAGCGGTAGCGTGCTTGCCTGGTATGCGTGCGGCCTGGGTTCGATCCTCAGCACCACATACAAACAAAGATGTTGTGTCCGCCAATAACTAAAATGAATAAATAAATATTAACAAATTCTCTCTCTCTCTCTCTTAAAAAAAAAGACCTAGCCAAGAGAGCCCTCTGTGATGCCCCAAAAGGCAGTGTGGGCTTTGCCTAGGAGGCTGCTAGCCCAAGACCACAGCAAGCTATAGCCAGAGAAGAGAACCAGGACATCTGGGGCAGGGTGGGGAAAGGAAGGAGAGAACTTGTAAAGTTGAGATTTAGGAAGATTTTTGGTTGTTTATATTTTGTTTGCAAGCTACCATCTTTTTAGTATGCATTCCCATCCTCTTGCCAGGTGGGAAAAGATATAAGAGGAGAGGAGGGTGTGCTTGGTACAGGGAGAAGTGAAATGCAGAGTGCTGGTTAGATTTAGTGTCAATAATTATTGTAACAGTACCAACAGGTCAAATGCCACAATTCATCCATTCTGACTTTGTGTTAAGTCAAAATGCCACTCCTCTCTTGTGAAGTGGCATAGAATGTTTCTCAGACCATCTCTTCAAGGGCTGGTATGTAGCTCAGTGGTATGGCCAGCTCCCCTAGGCTCAGCGCCCAATAATGGGGGGAAGAAAGAGGGTGTGATAAAAGGGATGGTTCCATGATCTCTTTAATGTAAAAATTTCCTTTTTGGGCTGGGGTGTGGCTCATTTGTAGAGCACTTGCCTAGTGCTTGTGAGGCACCAGGTTTGATCCTGAGCACCACATAAAAATAAAGAAATAAAACTAAAAGTATTATGTACACCTATAGCTAAAAATATTTTTTAAATTTATCTTTTGTAATAAATATATCATGGGAGATATTTTAATACTATGTACATATCTGATCACAGTGTTTTTACCAACTAACCCTTTCATTCATGCTGACTCCCTGCTCACTATTCATGAACACTGTGTTTCCAAAGGAGGTTTTCTAGATGTAGAAGGCCGTAAACAGTAAGGGCAAGATGGTGAGTTGGGAGGCCAGGAGTGGGGCCAGAACAAAGGAGCAGGGAGAGGGTCTTCTGATGATGTCAACTTTCTCCTTGCTGAAAGTGCTCATGGAGGACTCCAGTGAGGGACCCCATCAGACAAACACTTCTGATTTTATGCTCCTAAGTGGGGGATTCAATAGAAAAACTAAAACAGACACGTGGAGAGAGTGCTTTACCCTGAGCTACATCCCTGCTCCTTTTCATTTTCTGACTATGAGACATGGTCTCAACGTACTGCTAAGTCTTACTAAAATGCTGAAGCTAAGGCTCAAAATTGTGATCCTCCTGCCTCAGCCTCCCATGTATCTGAAATTATAGGCCTGTACCACCATGCCTGGCTTATTTTTTCTTTCCTTGCTTCTTTGGCATTCTCATTGGTATCAATGTTGCCATATAATTTTTGCTACCCTTTTTCATAGCTACTCCAGCAGCCTCCTTGCTTTTTCATCTCTTTCCTCATCATCACCTTCTACCCTTGTTTATCTCCATATTTGTCTGCTTCGTCTTCTGAAACTATCATCCTCTTTAACACTCCCATTAGCAGGGGATCTTCCAATCTGACTCCCCACAATTTTTTTCTCATGAAGTCCCTTGTGGGGACCTCAGAGCTGGTATACATGGTCACCTATCACATGGTGGATAAGTTGTGATCCCATGCAGAGGGTTCCAAAAGGAAGCAGGGTATTGGACTTTGGAGGTAGACTTACCAGTGTCCCTGGGTCGAAGAAGACATAAGAAGAGGGGGCTGTGGCTAGGGGAGGGTAGGATCCTGAAACAATGTAAATGGCTCTTGGAGCAGCTGCTGGCTCAATCCAATTTTGGTTTCCTCTACTCTCTCAGTTCCAATGATTTTCCAATACTTCTGGCTCCCAAAATAATCCCCCGTGTACTGCAAAGCACACAAATGATTGCCTCCAATGACAGGTTGTCCTAAGCAGACAGCATAGGACCCATCTGCTGCCACCCTCCATGAATTTAACTGCCCATCAATGTGATCCTTGTGCTTTTTAAAAAATTTTTGATTACAAAGACAGTATATATATATCCTGGAATCAAGTTAGAAAACTGAATTTCTTCAGCTTTTTTTTCCCTTTAGACCAGAAAATGAACTCAGGGGCATCAACCACTGAGGCCCACTCCCAGGCCTAATTTGTGTTTTATTTAGAGACAGAGTCTCACTGAGCTGCTTGCTATTGCTAAGGCAGGCTTTGAACTTGTGATTCTCCTGTCTCAACACCCTAAGCTACTGGGATTACAGAGTTTGCCCCAATGTCCAACTAGCTTTTTTTTTTAAATATAAGTTTTGCACTGCTGGCTTCCATTTAGTTGCCCTATTGAAACTTTATATGTATTTTTGAGTACTGCGGGTTAAACTCAAGCCACTTAACAACACTACCACATCCCCAGCCATTTTGTATATTTTATTTTGTTGTGGGGCAGGTCACTCAAAAAACACACCAAATCCATTTTGTCAAATTGAAGAGACTTTATTTAGCCAATATAAATGACTATATTTATATTGGCTAAAAAATAAACATACTTATTTATATATTCATATCTTCTCCCTACAAGAGCCAAACTGTCTCTGCAAGGAATAGCCCAAAGCCTGAGTGTTTTAAGACATTTAAAGGCAAAAACTACATCTGGGTTCTGTAAGCTAGCAAGTTCAGAAGCTGAATTGGGCAGTTAGTGAGACAATTCAATGGGTACATTGGTATTTTCTTCAGGACTTTCCAGGTTGGCATAGCAGCAAGCAAAAAGAAGGGAAGTGAGTCAAAATGACCCTAGTTGAGTACAAGTTAGAGAAAGATTACTTATGTTTAGGCAATTAATTTTTGACAAGGTATATTGCCCCCCCACAAGAAAAGGTAAAGTAAAGAGAACAATTTCAAATTGTATAAGAATTGCTATTTTGTGTTGCCAAGTATATTATGCTAGGTAATTATTATCGGGTACAGATGTGAGGCTTTCCCACTGGAGAAGCATTTCTTACATGATATGAAGTCTCAGAGTAAAACAGAGTCTGTTTGGTCATTGTCCATATAGACTGCCTTATAACAATTTAGAGACAGTCTTCTTGAGTTGTGTATGGCCTCACTGAGTTACTAAGTTTAGCTTTCAACTCATGATGCTCCTGCCTCAGCCTCCAAATCCTCTGGGATTATATGTATCCATCCACACACTGCAAACGTTATTTTCATCTGCTTTATGTTGTAGTCAGTCTCCTCAAGGTTTGAATTCAGGTAAATTAGTTAATCTCTCTGTTTCAGGACTCATCTGTATAATTATGTATATCCCCATAGGGCTGCTAGGAGATAAAGCAGAAAAAAATCTGTTTCAGCTTCAGAGTCAGCCTTCATACATTTGTAGGTTCAGTCCCAGTATAAAAAAAAAGGAAAAAGAAAAGAAAATTGTTAAATTGCTACAATAGAAAGAGGTACATGTAGATTCTCTGATTCAGGAAGAAGATACACTATTAAGCATTGGTTGATTTTCTACACAAGAAGTTCAAAAAAGACTTTCAAGAATTATTACCTCTCCCACACATTTGGGAAAGTACAAGTTCCCAGAACTGTGAAGAAAATGCAAAGACATGCAGTTTCTTTGTGAAATGGGGATTTTTGTTCTATCAGAAGACTGTATGAAGAACAAGATAAATTAAGCAGGCACTGTGGTGCATACCTGTAATTTCAGCTACTCCAGAGGCTGAAGCAGGAGACTTGCAAGTTGGATGCCCCCATCAGCAAATCAGCAGGACCCTGAGTCTCCACCCCTATCCCAAAAGGAAGGTGTGGGAGATGTAGCAAAATGGTAGAGTGCCTCTGGGTTCAATCTCTAGTACTGAGAAGGAATTTTTTTTATTGACAAACTATTGATAAACTCAGCCTGATTCCATCTTAAAAATTGGGAGCCATCTCACCACAAAGACATAAAAAGCTAATTTTGCCTTTACTATAAATGACTGCAAATTCTGATCTTGCTTGAAATGCCTGTCCATGTCTTGAACTCACCCATGCCTGGCTTTTCCTCACCAGATAGCAGCTGTCTCTGAAACTTTATTGACACCTTATAAATCTTGGCCCTCCCTGGCCATATAAAGACCCTCTCGGAGGCTCTAATGACCTTCATAAATTCTGATGTTCAGGCCAGCAAAAATATAAACTAGTATTTGTGTTATGCTAATAAGAATTTTGTCATCTGTAACTCTCCCTTTGGGTAACTTTCTGGGCTATAAAGCTGGGCTGCAAGAAAACGGCAGTGCTTTATTGTTTCTGTGGTTTATGTTGGGAGAGGCAGCCCAGCCCGGTCAGTTGAAATAATAAGCTTGCTTTAATTTGATCTTAATTGAAGTATGTGGTCTTTTCTTTGCGTCCTTATCTAACACTATCTAAGGCTCTTAAAACTTTAATCTGATGTATTATAATATCTTTATGCAATTCCAATTTGTGGTCTCTCCTGCTTCCAAGCTCAGTTCCCCTTAATCTATACTATAAAAAGTGATGTGGCTCATCTTTGAGTCAAGACTGCTCTGCCTCATAGTGTGGGTTGTGATAATGTGATGAAGAGGAGTGCAAGGTTTGAGGTGCAAGGTCAGAGGCTCACTATGACTTAAACATGTCTGTTCCCATTGTCCTCAAGTTCAATTGGGGAATAAATAGTTTCAGGGAGTTCTAAACAAAAGATAGGATTTGAAAAGTAGACAGAGGTGTTTAGGGTTTTTTGTGTGTGAATGTCTAGTGCATTCGGGTCCCTGGGTAAGGGTCGCAAAATCACCAGGACACAGGGGATGCAGAGCCAAGGCAGCAATTGCAACTGCATGCTGAGGTTTATTTGCATGTTCCTTTTATATTCTTCTTCTAACAAAGCAAGCAATTCTTCAGTAACATTTCATCTACATTGCCCAAATATCATGTCTCAGTGGGTACACAGAGCTAAATTTAGATTTTTCCTGTTCATTTGATAAGTACCCTCCCAAAGTTCTTTGTAGAAATTATCTAATCCCCAAATGTACTGTTCCCAGGTCCAGTATGCAGGAAGCTTCTTCCTCTAGGCCAAACCATGCAGAGCTTGTGAATTGCGATAAAGAAAAGAGAACTTTTTCTCCTCCTAGCTGAGGCTTGCCTTAGCTGACCTAAATCACAGCCACAGCTCATGCAAAGTGTCAGGCTGAGGGAGCTAAACTCTGCACACTTAAACCCCAACAATTCCTTCTTTTTTTTGTTTTTCTAAAACAGCTTTCCACAAAGTTAATATAGAGTTTTGAGATGATCTTATGCACATATAATATATAATTACAAACAGGATAATAACTAAGCAAAGCACTATTCCCACTCCTCCAGCCGTATGGGTAAGACTTTGAGCAATTTCTTTGGGATCTAATCCCTCTAACTGTTTTAAAAACAATTCAGCTATTTGTGCAGCATCATCATGTTGAAACCCTTTTCCAAAAATTTCAAATATATCTTTTTGTAAATAATGAATCATTAATCGAGCTGTTTCATTACCATCGAGATAATTTTGTATGGTACTTCATTCATGTAAGCTTTGATAATATTGTATATTAGTTATACAAAAAGAAGTTGAATTTTAGTCACATTTTAATCTAATTTCCTGTTCCAAGGTGAGTATCTTTTTTCCTAACCAATTAACTGTCTGTTTTAAAATATCTATTTGAGTTTGAAGTCTATAATCAATTTGAGCTTGGGATAGCCATAACTCATGTGAATCTTTATGCCATTCCTCAACAAAATGTTTTGTTTGTAAAGAAGTATGTAAAGCTATCCCTGAAACTGTAGCAACTGTAGCCACTGCTATAAGACTTAGAATTACAGTAACTATAACTCCCACAAACCGTTTAGTACGTTTCAACAATCGTCTAAAAAATTCCAGAACCAAAGTATTTACAGGATCTTGGGACCATGGTCTTTGTAAGTTCACAGGAAGCCAAATGTGGGAGTGCTGTTGTAACAGCACAATGGAATAACCAGAAGGAATAGGAATAGATGTATTAATACAGGTATACAATTCACAATTAAAGCATAAAATTTCCTCATCAAAAGTAACATTTCCAATTAAGAACAAATATGGCATGGACACGCATGTAGTTATATTATATTTTTTAAATACAGTAAAATTATAAAAAGCAGCAGATTGACTAGTCCCAGAGAAAGAGCCATTAGACAAAATTATAGGTTTAGTTGTAGCAGCAATTTTCCATAAATGTGTTTGTAAATGATGAGGGTACTGCATTGAAGCCAAGCGTGGGTCAGCAATTCCGCCATCACCCTAGGCCATCAATTTGTTGTTTCAAATGGTTTATTTCATCTCTCTTTTGGCG
Organism: Ictidomys tridecemlineatus; assembly: GCF_052094955.1. Classification (NCBI taxonomy): domain Eukaryota; kingdom Metazoa; phylum Chordata; class Mammalia; order Rodentia; family Sciuridae; genus Ictidomys; species Ictidomys tridecemlineatus. The sequence goes on along the minus strand of NC_135492.1, from coordinate 16,685,311 downwards.
GGATTCTGTATGTATAAGATAAATCACAAGTAGTAATATTTCATTCTGAACAATTTTTTAAGAACATCCCATAAGGACCCCACATTATAATATCCTGAAATATCTTCCCAAATTTGCCTAAACATTTCTGCCATATGAAAGGGGAGTATCTCAAGTCCTGATAAGTAAAATCAGGGCACTCAGGGAACATAGGGTATTTTTGTTCAGTTATATTATGCCAAGTCATATTAATGAACCATGCAGACAGCCGTTGTAAACAGGTTTGAGAACCATTACTCCAATTTCCAACTAATATCCAATGTTGCCAATCTAATTGTAAGCAAGGAGGAACACCCAAGCATATAGGTTTACTGTTATTATTCTTATAAGTGAAATTAAATGGTGTTACATCATTCATATTTATATATGTTAAATTGTTCCAAGGGGAAGATAAAAGAGCAGGAGAAGTATATAAGGTAATATCCATGTCACCCCAAGTAACGGGTTCCAGCAAAGGTGGATTGGGAATATAGGCCCAATAGTGAGTATTATTATTTTGTACCTCAGAAGCGGAAGACACTGTCAATAATGCACACATGGCCAGGAATAAATTTTCTGGGGTGCAACTCTTCCCCGTTCGTTGTAGCACCTTTTGCCCTTCCCCACTCAGCTTTTTGTTTTGACCCCACATAGGTAAGGGAGAGAAATTAGAAGGTCGACGACGTCAGGCCCCAAGATGGAGACGCGCCATTGTTGCCACCGGAACATCAAGCTCAGGATCTCGATTCCTCGGCTGGGGTAGTGGATAGGGTGCCCCCCCTTGGTGCTGTTCTGATTGTGATGGGTCTGGATTCACCGCCCTGAGAGCCATTGCCAGTGTCCATTTTCTGTTGAAACATAAGCATAGCCCTTTCCTCTACAAAGTAAAATTTCTGGCTGCCATTTAGCATCTGCCGCAATTTTTATCCAAATTGGTTTATGAACTGTTTCTAAGGTTTTTTGCTCAAAATGTCGTTCTGCTCTTGTCAATATTTTTTCTTGTGGAAGATTAAGGAAATTTAAAATTAAAAAGGCTTGATGTAACAATGCTTTAGGTTGATTTTGTAAATGTCTAAACAAGTGCATATTTAAATCTGTTATTTTCCTCTTTTTAAATTTTTAATTTGTGTTTTATAATATTAACCTTTATGTAGATAAGGCTCTCATTAACTTAAAAATACATTTAAATTGTACCTCAGTGTAAAAAGTAACATAAAACTTTATATATCTTATTGATAATAGGCCCAGTTATAGAACATTAAAGGATAAAAATAAATCTCCAATATGTTATTTTTATAAGCCTAAAATTATCATGTAACCTTTGGGAGAACACCAGCTTGATAAAGGCTTTTATCTTAATGATTTGTATACCTGGAAAATATGAACACACTTTATATACAAAGAAGAGTAATAGTACCATAATTATAATTTATGTTTTTATATTAATTAAGTTTAGTTTTTAAAGAAATTACATATTAGAATATTGCAAAATAACAGTTGTTTTTAACCATATCTGTATAATTCTTAATTTTTTTTAAGATTATTTGTTCAAAAATTTACATATATAGCCAATGTACATAGACCTTCTTTATCACTTACTTAAAACTATATAACCAACATACATAGACCTTTTTATCACTTGTTTAAATCCTTTTATTTATTCACTTCCAGAAACACATTTTTTTATTAAATCCATATCTAGAACCTTTTAATTTTTTTGTTAACCCCTTTTTTATTTACATTTTGAAATAATCTTTGTAAATTTTTGAATTTAGGCAAATTATTCCATTTTAATAAGAGATATTTTGTTATTTGTAGTACACAATTAATCATATTTGTTTACCATATTATGAAAATATAGTGTCTAAATATTAGGGATGATAAAGAACCATTTATTTATTTATTTATTTATTTATATTATTTACCAACTTAAAAAAATATTAAAAATGTTATTTAATGTAATTTAAGGAGTTAAAAGCATTTAATGGTATATTTAACATTTAGCATATTAACCTTGTAAATTAATTAGATATTGAACAAAAGCACTTATAAACAAATAATTTTACGTCTAATTAATTTACTTATTTTATCAAAGCATTAGACAAGTATAATGAACCGTGTTAGTCATTTTTTTATTGTTGTTGAAGAAAAGTCCTAAAACCAAAGCATATCAGTCATTAACATGTTAAAGATGTCTTATTTTTATCTGTTTACCTAATTTAAATTGAACCATTTAAATCAGTGAATTAAAAATATTTGAATCCATTTTTTTTAATTTTTATGAGCGCTCTTTACATATATATCAATCTTTATATCATTTACATGATATATGGACATACACACAAACAGACATACAACATATAATACAAACGTGCACACATAACACAATAAAGGCCTTATAGCTATTTTAGGTGAAATTTTTATTGTAATATTTAAATATTTCACAGTCGATCAAAAATAGAACTGATCAGATAAACATTAACTTAGGTCTGTAGGGTCAAAATTATGAGCTCAAAAAATATCAGAATCTAGGATAAAGCAAGAGTCCTAGAAAAAATGACCGGTTTTTCCACAATTGAAAGAAGTTTTTGATTTATTGGGTTTAAGGGCTTCAGCCATGGCTGCAGTAAAAACAGAAACTTTGATGTTTAATTCCTCCCACTCCAGCACAAGCTTACACATATTTACTGAATGAGGTGTTTTTCCTTCAATTGTTCATGAATCTCAGGAGGAATATTAATTTGATGTTGAATGTCATCATACATACCAGTACCAAATAACATAGGATATCCTATGGCACGAATAACAGGGTTTTTACTGTTAACCATTTTTTCTAGCCTTAGTGGCACATCCTTCTAAAAACCACATGTGCCATTGAAGATATTTAAGTTTCTGTAGAAGAGCACGGCCCACAATTTTTCAATTCTCAGGAGCAAAATTATTGTAATGAGTAGCAAAAGCATTAAGCAATTTTCTTACATGAGATTGAGGTCTGTACGTTGTCACTGCCTTTTTTAATCTGTCAATATGATCAATATTAATCTCCTCATACCGAGGTGGATGTGCCATTTTATTAGCTAGATCAGGCCTGATTATAGGAAAAGCAAAGAAGGGTGTTTTGTCCTCATCGTCAGAAGGCTCTGAGTCCATTTCCTGGACAGCTTTTAGAGAAGCTGTCAAAAAAGGGTTAATGGCCGGAGGGGCAGAGGGCCCAGTTCCCGATAAAGGCCTAGAGTCTGCTTTAGCTTCTAATTTATTGAGACGTCCCAGAACCTCCTCCATAATGAGTTTGAATTGCTCCCAGACGGACGATCATCAATCGTCATTTTTACTTTCGTTTTTTTTTTGTTTTGTTTTGTTTTTGTCACATTACAAATTAAATTAGCAGAATTTTGTGAAGAATTATGAGTTAATTGTTGTGTATCTTTTACTACCTCCTCCTTTTCACTAATATCTAGAGGGAGATCTAGGATAGAAGGAGCTAGTTTCTTTTGTAAATTGCCAATCAACCTTTTTTCCTCCATAGCTTAAAACATTGTATATAAAATAGACCAGATAGACTAAAACCGAATCGGAAATTTTTCACCTTCCCTCATGGCCTTTTTAACATTATGACAGACCCGTTTCCAATTATCCACATCCATAGATCCTTCCTCTGGGAACCAGGGATTCCATTCCCTGATCACCTTAAGACACATCTCTATATCAGAATAAGAAATAGTAATACCATAGATGGCAAGTGAATGCCTAAGAATATGTAAAAAAGGAGAAGATGAAGATTGTCCCATTACCCTGTAATATAAAAAAAAAAAAACTCACCCTTCCTGACAATCCAGCAGGGTCCCTGTTCAGCGCGCCAATTGTGAATGTCTAGTGCGTTCGGGTCACTGGGTAAGGGTCGCAAAATCACCAGGACACAGGGGATGCAGAGCCAAGGCAGCAATTGCAACTGCATGCTGAGGTTTATTTGCATGTTCCTTTTATATTCTTCTTCTAACAAAGCAAGCAATTCTTCAGTAACATTTCATCTACATTGCCCAAATATCATGTCTCAGTGGGTACACAGAGCTAAATTTATATTGTTCCTGTTCATTTGATAAGTACCCTCCCAAAGTTCTTTATAGACATTATCTAATCCCCAAATGTACTGTTCCCAGGTCCAGTATGCAGGAAGCTTCTTCCTCTAGGCCAAACCATGCAGAGCTTGTGAATTGTGATAAGGGGAAGAGAACTTTTCCTTCTCCTAGCTGAGGCTTGCCTTAGCTGACCTAAATCACAGCCACAGCTCATGCAAAGTGTCAGGCTGAGGGAGCTAAACTCTGCACACTTAAACCCCAAAAGTGTGGACTCGGGTGGAGCAGAGTGTCCTGCCCAGGACTCTTGTTGGGGGTGGGGCAGGGTTGGTGGGTGTTGGCTGTCTGTATCTGAGGAGAGGTCACCTGTGGGCGTGTCTAGGGTTGGCTATAGTAATGAATGCAGCTCCAGAGTTCCTCAGTTTTCTACTGAGAAGGCCTGAGAAGAAGAGAGTCAATATGACTTCTAAAGGTGAGGCTCTTTGGTGAAGGACTGAGATCTGTGTTGTCGGGGCAGGCTGTGGACTCATGCACTAGTGTTGGGGAGTGGGTATGTTTGAGCCTTCATCTTTAAAGTGTAGGCTTGTGCTCCAGGGACAGCTTCTGTCACCAATGAAACTGTCTATAACTGCTGCACACTGAAATTAGGGAACAGGGCTTTTCCAAAGGCTCTTATATTTAAAAATAAGCTCGTGTTTATATTAAAATGATTTCTTATATTTTAGAGATATATAGGAGTATTTTCAGGTCAAGAGATACATCTGGAATTCCTATCAAAAAAATGAAGGGACATGTCAAAGAGATGAGAGAATGATTGGGTAGATCAACTAAAATTGGCTAGGTCTGATCTGTGTTAAGGTGGAGGGATAAATTCTTTAGGTTCTTGTATTCTTTCTTCTTTCCTTTGAGTTAAAGAGTTAGCTGGCATGGTAGTATGTGCCTGTAATCCCAGCTACTCAGGAGGGAGGCTGAGGCAAGAGGATCCTGAGTTTATAGGCAGTCTAGGTGTTTGAAAGTTTATGGGTAGGGGGAATGGGCTTGTGGATCAGTGTTAGAGCATTGTTGGATCACTGTTAGAGCACTTGCTCTAACACTATGAGGCATTGGTGGGGCAGTGGGTTAGTTTCTTAGAACCACAGGATAAGCTAGGGTGTGGCTCAATTGTAGAGTTCTTGCCTAGCTTGCCAGAGGCCTGCATGCACAAGGCCTGCATGCAGGAGGCCCTGGTTTCCATGTGGCTTCCTCCCCCACAGAACACACAAAGAGCATGGGTATAGCTTAATTGTAGGGTACTTGCCTATCATGCCCCAGATTCTCTAAAATCTTAGGAGTACGAGAGTGGTGAGAAAGTACACTGGAAAATTTAATGAGTGGTCCTGGAAATTGTTTTTTCCAGTTCACAAATAATTTTTTTTTATTCTGTTCGATTCAGAATTAAATTGTGGAACTTTCCAAGCCTAGGATAGTGAAAGAGATTTTTCCTGCAAGGTTTATGATGAGGTGAACTTGCAAAAGTCTCGGTTCTGTCTCTGATTTCTTTTTCTAGAGGAGCTCTAGTTTAGAGGACAAGGTTTAGGAGTCAGCTGTCTTGCAACTTATACATGACCCTCCTCCCAAACTGTACATAGTGGCTCAGGAGTCAACTGACCAGAGGGTCTCAGAGGCAAGAATGTGCATCAAAGGGCCTTCAAACAGTGATGACTCAACTGTAGTCCCTTTGGGATGTGAAGTCTTTCACAAAGCCACCATTGACTCAGCTAAGCAGGTGCCAGAGTTTCTGCTTCTAACCATGGGGCTAGAGCAATCTAAAGGACTTGTCTCTTTGGTTACTGCTTGTTACTACTGAACTTTATTTGGAAAAAAACTTATTTCTTTCAAACATTTTCAGTGTGCACATTTTCATTTCAGAAATGTTGGAAACATTTCATATTGAGTTAAGGAGTGGGATGAATCAAGACCAGAAGCTCCCTTGGAATCTTGGCTGTGATGAGCTGGCCTCCTCACATGTGACATTTGCTGTGAATAGAGTGCATTATTATTATTCTTTTAATCTCATTTTAGCTGTTGTTTCTGAACAATTGGGGAACTTGCATCTCATGGCTAGTATGTCATGCTGCAGCTCATTGATGATTCTCTAGGATGAGAAGTAGAAAAGTGATACTGCATATAAATTGTTGGGTAGATTTCTGCTAAGTGGCATGGTTGAAAGCACTGCCCTCTTTACCCTTCTCACCAGCCCCTTCTAGACAGGAATAAGCCTCCTATGTACTCTCCCGAGCTCACTATTAAGACTACAAAGTATGTTGAATTTGTTCATAAAGAAAATTATCATCCTATGTTTCTTAAGAGAGAAAGTACTATGCTTGTGTTTTAGGGAGAACTGTATTTCTCGTATTAAGAAACATCCAAAAGCACCAAAAATGATTCAATTTGGGCATCACTTAATGATTTTGACTAATTCAGAGAAATGTATGAGGAGACATTTGTTTTGTGGACACCATCGGGTGCACTTACATAAACTAATATATCTCTAATGTCAGTCATAACTTGATGACATGCTTGGTGTCATTGCCAGGATATACCCAGTCCGTTCTTGAGCACAGCATTATTTTTCTGCGCATGACTGAGAGTAAAACAACTCTGGGCTCAGTTCAACTGAAATGGAGCCAATGTTGAACCCTTTGAAGTTCCTGTGTTAAAAACTTAATCCTGATAGAACAGCATTGCGAGATGTGGTCTTTAAGACCAGGAAGGCTCCACTCCCAGAGTGAGTAAAATCTGTTCTATGGAGTGGGTTAGTTATCCTGATGTGGCTTTGCTATAAGTGAACTATGTTTGTCGAAGGTGAATAAATTCAGGTGTTCTCTCTTGGAATTATTTCCTTGAATTTCTTTTTTATTACATATTTACTAAGCTGTTCCTCTGTGCAAGTCCTGGGTTCTCAGACCTTCTCAAACATTCCAAGAACCATTCTTCGGGATGCATAGTGGATGTATAACTCACCCTCACTACCATTTTTAAATGTGCAGTTCAGTGGCAAACCATATTGTCCGGTAAACCTTACCACCAACTGTCCACAGAGCTCTTTTCATTTTGTGAAACTGATATTTCTGTTGTCTGTGGTTGTGGCTCAGTGGTATAGCACTTGCATGGCATGTATGTGACCCTGAGTTTGATCCTCAGCACTGCATATAAATAAATAAATAAAATAAAAAATCCATTTACAAGTAAAAAAATATTTTAAAAAGTGGGAGGAGGAAAAAGGAGGGCTACTACTGCCATTTACAGGTAATGAAATTAAAAAAAAAGAAAAGAAAGAAAAGAAAACCTGTACTTTGTAATTATTAAACACAATTACCCATTCCCTACAGTGCTCCTTAGCCCCTGAACACTATCATATAGTACTTTTGGTTTCTTTGATTTGGACACTCGAGGTACCTCATATAAGTGAAATTCCTGGATAATAGAGTCATTTTTAATTTTTTTTTTGAGAAACCGCCATGTCGTTTTTCACAGTAGCTACACAACTTTGCCTTCTCACGAACAGTGCATCAGGGGTTCCAGTTCCTCTGCTCCTGTTCTGCAGATGCTTTACTCTGGTTATTTGGTGTGTGGATAGTAGCCACCCTAATGAGAGTGAGGTGTTATCTCTCTGCAGATTTTAATTTGGCTTCCCTAATGATTTGTGATGTTGAGCATCTTTTCACATGATTAATGACAATGGGTTTTTCTTCTTTGGAGAAATGTCTACTCAAATCCTTTTCCCATTTTAACTTACAGTTCTGCGTAATTTGTGGTTCTTTGTCTTGATATCAACATTTTGTCAGATAGGATTTGCAAAGGGATTGTCCTAATCTGTAGACTATCCTTTTCTTTACTTCATTGTATCCTTTAGTTCTTTATTTAGATGTAGTCTAATGTTCTTGTGTGTGTGATTTTGGTGATGTAGCTAAGAAATTATTGCCAAATTCAATGTCATGAAACTTTATCCTCATGTTTTGTTGCAGCATATTTTGTTTATTTTTTCTAGTTTATTTATTTCCATTGAGATAATTTTCCCCTGTGGGGTAAAAGGCCCAACTTGATCTTTTGTATGTGGATATCTAGTTTTTCTAGCATCATTTGTTAAATCCTGCCTAGTGTTTCTTTGGACTCAGAAATAAATGTTTCATATTTGTTTTCTATGGAAGAATAGATGCCTTCCAAGTGGATTAGTTCACCCAGAGAAAAGGAGAGGACAGAAAGAGGGAGATGGGTATGAGGGTGTTGAGAGTGTCACCTAGAATCCCATTATTCTGTACAATTATCAATGCACTAGTAGTGGGGCATGAGGTGCATGCCTGTCATTTCAGTGACTCCTGGAGCCTGAAGCAGAAGGATCTCAAGTTTGAGGCCGCTTAGTCTAACCCTGTCTCAAAATGAAAAATAAGAAAGAGTTGGATGAAGCTCTAATATAAAGCCAGTGGAACAGCTACTGGGTTTATCTGTTACCCTTCTGAAAAATGCTGGAAAAACAAAGCCACTGGAGAGAGATAGAAGTTGAAAGAGTAGAAATGAAGGCTACTATTGCCATATTTTTTTTGGTTTGGTATGTAGTGTGTGTGTGTGTGTGTGTGTGTGTGTGTGTGTGTGTGTGTGTCCCTACTTTGTTCTTATTGCTTTAACATGAGTTTTTTCTTTCCTTTTGATAGGGGCATGTTTTGACTCTCTTCTCATTTCCTCTTATGTCAATTCTGTGTATATTTTTCTTACAGTAAAAAAAAATAATGTGACAATATTTTATTTTCATCTTAATAATAACTGCAGTCTCATAAATCTCTATTTGTTTACAGTTCAATTCCTCACTTTAGGCTCTCATCTATCTTTCTTTCTTTCTCTTTCTTTCTTTCTTTCTTCTTTCTTTCTTTCTTTCTTCTTTCTTTCTTTCTTTCTTTCTTCTTTCTTTCTTTCTTTCTTTCTTTCTTTCTTTCTTTCTTTCTTTCTTTCTTTCTTTCTTTCTTTCTTTCTTTCTTTCTTTCTTTCTTTCTTTCTTTCTTTCTTTCTTTCTTTCTTTCTTTCTTTCTTTCATCCTGGGAATTGAACTCACAGGTGCTCTACCACTGACCTACATGCCCAGCCTTTTAGCTTTTTCTATTTTGAGTGTGATCCAGTGGAAGAGTGCTTGCCTAGAAATTCTCAGTACCACCAAACAATCAAAGGCCCCATACAAACACTTGGCGAGCCCTTGGCACCATCCTGTTGGAGAGGGGTTAGGAAAATGTCATGTAAACATCCTGCAAAAACTTCAGTATTTTTTGTTTGATTGTTATGTTGAACAATAAGCTCAGTTTGTACTTTATATTATAGACCAAAAAATGAAGGTAGTCATAAAAACATCAATATTTGTATCATCTCAATGCTTACTCCCTAGTTTATTTAATCTTATTCCAACCCTACTCTACTGCCACCCACTTAATGTTTTTGGTGTAAGATTGATGTGAGCTGATTTATTTGTACTTTCTTAGTTACTCTTATGGCTGAGAATTTTGTATTAGTCTTTTTCTTTATATTTTTGAATTTTTGTTAGACCAAAATTCTTTCCCATCCTGCAGATCATAATATCATGGTATCCTAATATTTTTAAAGATAGGCCCTTAGTCCTTTTTTATTATTATTATGAATAAAGTGTGAGTCAGAGCTCCACCTTTAAAAAATCTTAGTCAACACATAAACGTTTCTTTCTCTGATGCCCCTAGTATTCCTAAATTCTGTTCTTTTATGTTTCCATCTTTTTCAGCATCTACTCTTGAAGATAGTCATGAGGAAAAAGGAGAAACAAATCAAGAAAGAGGAAAAGGAAAACCATGGCACAAATTTACAAAACATTATTTGGAGATTCTTAATGGATCATTTGAACAAAATCCACTTGCCTTTTGGTTTAATTTTTGTACCTTACTTGCTAACTTCTCTGTCACCACTGATATATTATAGAATCTTGCACCTCATCTTTCTATTATAATTGTGTTGGAAAGAGAAAATGAGAACATGTTTTTAGAGGTCCCAGTTGTTATTTATAGTGACAATTTTAACAATCTTAAGCATGTATGGAAGATTATTTCCAGCTCTTAACCTAAAGCTATTGTGAACTTGGGGATGGGTTCAAGGAATGATCAAATATCAAAAGGCTTACAGACACTCTTGTCTGTGCCCCCTCTACAACCCTAGCTCATTGGGTTGTATAGTCGAAAAACCATTTTGTTGCGGCAGTCCGGCTGGGCAAAATAACCAGGAGGTGACAAGCAACTTAAAAGTTGAAGCGGGAACTGCTTTATTACAGAACAACAACGGTATATATACCTAACTGATTACCCACAGCTTGACTCAATTAGCATCATTCAGATACAGCAATCAGCCAATAAGGAATCCCCACCATCTTAATGACTCGGTGGCGTTGCCTCACAAACCACTCCTCCTGTCAAACTGCCAGGCGCCAACTTGACTTGATACACGGCCCCCAACTTTTTCTCATCTCCATACACTCACCACTGAACTCTGGGGACTACAGCTGGCATTGCAGCTGGCAATTGACGCAGGAGAAAAACATGAGACTAGAGTTGTTCAGTGCAGTTGTTCAAATCATGTGTACAATGCACTGCCCAGTTGTGAAAAAAGCTTGCTTGTTCTGTATATGTATTTTAAATACAACACATTTAAGAATATTCTTAAAATACACTGAGTCATGACTGTACCTTGATGGGGCAGCTTGAGAAAAATTAAGAAGTTGTGGGAATGTGTGTAGGGCAGCTCGGGATCTGTTCATTCTAAATTCATAAGTTGCAGAGAGGTTGCTGGGATACTTTGAAAACCCTGGGTTCTCATGGACATAAGGGCTGCTGTAGACTGTGGGGACAGTTTGGAATTTGGAATTGGGCACCATTTACAACCTCCATTATATGGAGAACCAAGGAAGGATTTTTTTTTATGTCTACTCCAGGTCAAGAAACAAGTCAGTGGTAATGCTGAAACTAAGGTTACCTATAAAATATTTGATTGAAAATAAATTGTCTTTCTTTTTAGAATTGGTATCCAAACAAAAGATCCAGACTACCAACTGGAGAGAAACAGAGGATATTTGCTGCCAGGAAACAACAGGAGTCCCCTGTCCAAGGTTATCAGGTTTTCCAGCACCAGGATGCCCAGAGGCCATCTGACAACAGCACCACTGCATGACCCTGTGGCCCCCAGCAGGCTCCACTGGAAAGACCTGGCTACTCTGCTATGAAGACATAGGGATGTCCTAATGAAAAGGAAGGCTCATGTAACTGAGTATTTCCAATCATTAGAGAGTGCCCTGGAGAAGGTGGGACTCATGCAGGCCCTCCACAGAAACAGACACAAATTAAAAAAAAAAACATGTACAAGACACTTCTTGCCCAGCCCTGCCTCAGATATTTTCTTCTAATTGGAGGTAAGATCCTCTAAGATGCCAGTGTATGGAGGGTTCTGGAGACTGCTGCTATCCTCCATGGACCAGCACAGTATCTTCAGGAACAGAATAGCTTTCCAGGATAGCCTGGACTCTCAAAAAGTTGTCAGCATCATTGATATCAAAATAAATTTCCTTCTGTGTCAAATCTAACAACAACAAAGACCAACAAATAGAGAAGCTAAAAAATTATGAAGGAAGCCATCTCACCTAGGATTGCCTGAGAAAAGTTCAAAATATTTTGCAGTAATGCAGCCTTCTAGGAACAGACTTCTGCAAGGAGATCTTTCCATCAACTGTTTTATCTTTTATCTCACATAATCCTTGTGATTAATCATTGTTGCTTAGAATTGTTGTTTTGAAATTTCTTTTGTACTTCTTTTTAATATTGCCTTTAAATTTTTTTCTCAGCCCTAAGCTCTCCCACTGTGCTCATAGTGAATATACTCAAGCATATGTGGCAGGTATATGCCTGCCTACTATATGCCTGCCTAGTATTCTGTGGTAGGCATGTGCCTATTACAGTGTCATTCCATTCCCAATTTATATTCTTGAAAGCATCTTTCTCTGTTATTTAAAGACACCCCCATCCACCTAAAAGGCACAGCATTACCTGAGTTTTTCCCACCAAAGACATGGCTTCCATTGAAGCTGAAGCTCCAACTACTGAAATCTCAAGAACCTCTGGAACCTCCTGCACTGGGACAAGAGTCTTTGTTGAGATTCCCTGGCATGTTGGTCTCAGCATGCCCAGGTGAGCATTCAAATATTGTCAATATGAGTTTTTGAGTCAATCTTCATCGTGGGGGGTACCTGGGAATTTCCCACTTAAAACAATTTTTATAATTTTGGTCATTAGGACTCAGAACACTTTGAAGTATTCCAGAGTTTCCTGTTTCTTCCATAGCTCCTGCAAAAACAGCTCTGTAGGCTGCATCTCTCAAACCACTAGGGGGCACCATTCACACAGTGCCAGTGAAAAAGAGGAACCAACAACTTTTGAATTTTCAGTTGACTCCTGGGGTGTTTTGTGTAGAAGCAGACCAAGGCCAGAGCTCTATTTGGTAGCACTTCCCATTTTACTCTAATAATATTTAATTACAAACGGTATATACTGGTTATGATCATTTAGTAACACTAGGACTTTTAGAGAAACCTTGCTCTTGTGTTTGTTGTACTTTTCCCACCTCCCATTGTGAAAAGTTCACAGCATTGTGAAAAGACACAGGGAGAAAGAGGGAGGGGCCAGGGCCCCATAATCCCCTTGAAGATCTGCCACCAATAACATAAATTTCCCCCCATAGGCCCCATCTCTTATAATCTGATATGCTATGTTTGTCATGAGTCTCATATTTATTTATATTGTGCAAGTACAAAATACTATATTTATTAAATTACACAATAAAGCACATTTTTGTATGAATTTCCATGTTGTGTAACATAAAAACCTTAATTTTGAAAATATTTTGATTGACAAAAGGATTTTCAGATGCAATTATAATACATGTATTTCTGGAAATTCAATAAATATTTTCAAAGACTCAATTGTATGATATGGTTTTAAAATACAACAGAAGTTTTGTAGATGAGTCATTTTTTGTTTAAATAGTGCCATAGTAATAAATAACTCCAAACATTACATTAGATTCATACATAAAATAAAATTATCTTTTGTAAATTATGAAAGAAAAGAAATATGTCTAAGAGGTGATAAATCTTTCTCATTATTGCACACATTTCAATCTACTTATATTTCATTGTTTAATGAAAGTCACAAGACTAAATTTAATTCAAAGCTCTAAAATCAACTATTCTTAAAAGACATATCCTGGCCAGGCTTATCCAATGAAGATATGCAAAGAACATTTTACCCTTATAAGAGAGAACATGGTTCAACTATTCAATCAGGATTATTAGTTATCATTCTTATGTCTGTCAGCTTTCTGTCAGTATAGCAAACAACTGATATAATCAAGTTGTAATGATGAATGGTTCCTTTGGCTCTATTTTGGGTATTTCCCTCAAATGGCAATTTGGCACACTGCTTTTGGGCCTGGAGGAAGGTTGCACTTTATGCTGAGAGCATGTCTTGAAAAACAACTGCTCATCTTAGTCCTTGGTTGTGGATCAGTGGTAGCACTTGCCTAGCATGTGTGCAAGAGGCACTGGTTGGATTCTCAGTACCACATATAAATAAATGAATAAAATAAAACCAAAAATCAGTTGACGTTGAGAGCACACCCCCAATGACCCAACAACTTTCCTCTAGGCCCTACTTCTGAACATTCACCATTTCCCAAGAGCACCATTCTGGGACAAATCCTTAAACATCTCAGCCTTTGGGGGACTTTCACTTCCAAACTACAGCAGTCTCTTAAGTACAAGAAATAATCTTCTACTTCTTTGTCTGGAAGAATAGAAAAGACTTTATAAATTGTTTGGGCTCAAATATCTAGAACACTTTTAAGCTTATGGCAGATTCACATAAATTTCCCTTCCTAGTAGATATCAAAAATCAAAATTATCAGTAAAACACATTAGAATTATGTAGAAGAAACAGGATCTAGGCCACTAAAATAAAAATTATCATTTACGACACCAAAGGAAATGTAATATACAACCAATGTAATACCAAGATGTTCCTGGACAGAAGTTTGAGCATCGTTTTACTTCAGATATGTTTACCCCTTATTAGGCTAATTTCTGCTCTCTGAATGAGGCACCCAGTCTAGGTCCTCATTTTCCCCTTACCTTTTATGGTCATTAGTAGAGATGGTAGAGGTCATGGCTCTCTTAGTATTTTGTCATTGGTTAAAATTTTATGAGTACAGAGAGAGTATCATTTCTTCATTCAAAAATGTAGTTTCATTTAGTTTAATCTTTTTTTTTTCTCCTGGAACTAACAGACATGGTCCATACACAGACAAGTGTGACACACTCAGTAAGGGCTAATGTAGCTAATTGTGTTTAGCTCCTAGATTACATTAGTCATCCCCAAACATATTGTCTGCTAATATTCTCTGTCATTTTAATATCTTAAACTTACCAGTTGTATAAAAATTATACATTGTTTACCTTGTGGCAGCATAGGCAACTGAAATTATTTCTCAGTAGAATATTCAGAATAATCATTGTTTAAACCAAAGGAGTGATAGGCATGCCAATCTGGCACCCATACAAATTTTCTGAAGCCATACCAAATTAGTACAAGTTCTTCAAATAAGAACAGTAGCAAAGTGATACTTCCATAAAAGGTTGTATAATTACCCTGTGTCAAACCCAAAAACTTTTTTTCTCAATGTGGGAACAAAATATGTATAAATGACAGTTCAACCAGGGAAACAGTATCAGTAGTGTGTGCGTGTATGTATGTGTTTGTGTGTGTGTATTTATGGGAGCTTAAACCCAGGCCTTATACATGCTAAGCACATACTTACCACTAGGCAACATCCTTAGCCCTACTTTTTCATGTTTCATGTGGTCATATTTGTCTTCTTTTCCTTTGTTGCCTGTGCTTTTAATGTCGATCCAAGAGGTCATAAACACATTTTACGTCATTTGTTTCATTTCTTCTAGGATTTTTACAACTTCAGGCCTTCATTTAAGTTTTATATTTCATGTTGTTTTATACATATGGTGTGAAATAAGAATCTCACTTTTTTCTTTGAATATGAACATCAATTTTATTTATAATAAATATTTAAGATCTCTCCTTTCCCTACTGTGGAGTTGGACACCCTTGTTGAAGACCATCTTTCCATATATACATAGGTTTTTTTCTGGCTCACTGTTGTGTTTCAGTGGTCTGTCTGTTGCTCTTCATGTCAGTACCATAGTTTTTACTGTAGAATTGTGAAGTGTTGAATTTAGAATTTGTGAGATCTCTTAATTCTTCCATATTTGGATTGCTTAGGCAATACCGAATCTCTGGAGAATTTATATGTATTTTAAGTTGTTTTTTCTTATATATACAAATAGACCATTGAGATTTTAATAAGAATGCATTGAATCTGTACAGAAGTGTGGGTTATATGGAAATATTATCAATATAAAGTCTTTCAGCTCTTGAATTTAAGATATCTTGCTGCCCCTGTCTAGCATGGGCAGCTGAACAAAGATCACTCATGTGAATTTGCAGAAACACAAAATAAAACACAGACACAATTTACCTTTACACAAGCTTCAGAACACGTTCCATGGCTTTTCCTGAGGCTCCCAAAAGGGACAGCATGAGAAAGCCACAAGAGGGTGAAAAGAGAGAGAGAACATGTACAGAAGTGAGCTTTTATTGGGGAGATTCTTGTTCTTTGAAACTTCTATTCAAAAAAGGCCAGAAGGGGCAGGACTACAAGGGAAGAGGTGAGTTCCCACCTAGGGGCACACCTCACAAAGAGGACCTCCTTGCTCTCTGACCAGGGGAAAAGACTGAGACAAAAGTAATGGCACCACTGTGCCAGACTAGAGTGATCTTTCAGATCCCTGTGGTGCATCAGGACAGGAAGGTGTGGTCACTCAATGTGACACCCCACAACACCTTTTACTTATTTGTTTTTCATTCCAGTTCTTTCCATAATGTTCTGAAGTTTTGAAATATTGAGTCTTTTGCTTCTCTGGTAAGTTTTTCACTTATTTCATTCATTGTAATATTTATTTGTTAGTTGTGGCTGTCCACAGTACCTTTGATATGTTTATTTATTTTTATGTGGTGCTGAGCATCAAACCTGGGCCTTGCATGCATTAGGCAAGTGCTCTACCTCTGAGCCACAACTCCACCCAGTATGTCATTCTTTTTGTTGCTTATGCAATAAGATTTATATCTTCAATTCTGTTTTGGACTTTTCATTTGCAGCACATAGGAACATAAGTTATTTTTATCCCATAATTTGATAAATTTTGAAGTCATCTCTGAAAGTTTTGTGAGGAACATTTAGGCTGTTTTTTCTGTCATCCTTGAACATTACCTCTTCTTTCTAATTTG
Organism: Ictidomys tridecemlineatus; assembly: GCF_052094955.1. Lineage (NCBI taxonomy): Eukaryota > Metazoa > Chordata > Mammalia > Rodentia > Sciuridae > Ictidomys > Ictidomys tridecemlineatus. Next base: position 16,668,777 of record NC_135492.1, on the reverse strand, counting down.
GAGGTTTGTTAATTCTTTTAATGGCCTACTTGCTCATAGAGCTCCTAGTACTCTGTTGAATAGAAGTGGCAAGATTGGGCATCCTTGGTTCCTTCCTGATCTTAGAGGAGAGGCTTCCAGTCTTTTACTGTTAAGTTTGGTGTCAGCTGTGGGCTTTTCTTATATAGTTTTTATGATGCTGAGACTGATGCCTTCTACTCTTGGTTTATTAATTGTTTCTATCATGAGTGAGTGTTAAGCTTTGTCAAGTTCTTCCCCCCCTGCATCAGCTGAAATGATCATGTGGTTGCTGTTCTTCCTTCCATGAATGTAGTAGATTGTATTGACTTTCCACATGTTGAATTATCTTGTATTTCAGGAATAAATCCAATTTGATCATGATGCAGGATGTTTTTATTTGTTATTCATGTGTGTATGTGTGTGTGTGTGTGTGTGTGTGTGTGTGTGTGTGTGTTATTGTGGATCAAACCCAGGACCTTGTGGACATTAGATAAATACACTATTCTCTGGTTATATTCTTATTCCTATCATTTTTTTAAATGCATTATTGAATTCACTTTGTTAGAATTTGTTAAATATTCTTTTCACATTTTTCAGAATGTGTTTATCTATAGTTTTCTTATACTGTCTTGGGCTCTGAAATATGTGTAATTCTGACCTCAGAAAATGAGTTTGGAAGACTTCCTTCTTATTATACATTGCTCAATTAGGTTCTGTTTTCTTTTTAAATGTCAGTGTTTCTACTAATAGTGTCCTGGTTTATATACCTTTTCCTCATGTGTTTATTAAATTTTATTTGTTTTGAGAAATTGTTTTCTTTTTTTCTTTCTTTCTTTCTTTTCTTCTTCTTCTTCTTATTATTATTATTATTAATTAATCTGGGTATTAAACTTAGGGCATTTTACTTGGTAGGCAAGCTCTCTGTTGCTGATCTACATTTCTAACACTTACTTGTTATCTTGACACAGGGTGTCACTAAGTTACCTATGATAGTCTAGAACTTGTTACCCTTCTGCCTCAGATTCTGCAGTTGCAGGTATTACAGGCATTCACCCTCCATTGTTGACCTAGTAATATTCTGGGAAGAAATAATTTTCAACTTTGCTCCCATCCCTCAGCAGAAATTCTCAATGCTGTAACACAGGGTACAAAGATAAAGGGTACCTACAGGGGTGTTCTAGTGTGATGGCTACAGAGTAGAATGGGCATGTGCCAAGAGGGAGCAAGCCCCTTGTTCCACACTTTTTCAAGGCCATAATGGAGAACGGGCAATATGATCAAATTAAAAAATAAATACATCAAGCATTGTGCATCCAGAGAATCAGGAGCAGTTGCTTTTACTTATTTATTTTTTAAGTTTTTATTTTGGCATGCATAAATAATTGTGCAAGTGAGTGGAGGAAGGTGAGGCTGGAAAACAGGAAGGGTCCTGATTCTGAAGGACAGTGGGTATCAATCTGTTGTAATCTTTCAGCCAAGGCAAGTTAGTGAAGGTTTTTTTTTTCATTTGTTTGTTTTCCACTATGGAATTGAAAATATCTGGTGTATATTGCATGAAGGTGAAGTTGGAAGCAGGAAAAATGAATGACTGAGAAAGCTCTCTATGATGGGAATGGAGTTAAGATTTCATCATGTTATGAGTTAAACTATATGTGCCTTGAGCAGACAAACTCCCTTTTACAGTGGGACTCCATTTCATATAAAAAATAGATCTCATGAAAGAAAACCCACTTCACCTATCCTTCTTAGCAGACACTGTTAAGTAATGCATATTAGCTGAAAAAGTGTACCTTTTATTCTTATACAATGGAAGATGTTCTTCTTTTAATCCTCCCCTCCTTTTTTTTTTTTTGGTGCTGGGGGAGAGCATGTACTACTCCCTGAGCTATGTCACTTTGACCAAGTTCTTATGTTGGTAATGGTTTGAGTTACTGGTTGCTTCTGGTTTTTAGCTATTAAAATTCATTCTACCTTCTACAAAGGGTCAAAGATTGTTTGCTGCCCCTCCTCCCATGCCATGGTGAATAATGTTTTATGTCCTGCTAAAGAACTGACCCAGTAATTTACTTCCAATGTGCCACAGCATTTGGAGGCTCCAGCCAGATTTCAGGAGTCAGGAAGTGGCTCTGGGGCATAAGGGATTCTTGATCCTTGCTTCACAGAGATTGGTGCCATTTTTCCAAAGTTGTGGGATCTCTCTGGGTTGTGTGGTCTGGACACTGTGTGTTCATAGATTCAAGCCCACCTGTGAAATAGGATCTGGTGCAGCTCAGACCTGGAACCGTAGGACTTTTTGACAGGGTGTTTAACACATTGAGCCAATAAATAGAACTTGGGGATGGTCTGATGCCATGGTATTTCAGAAGAGAGTGCCTTGTCCATATCTGTCTCTTGCTTGTTCATGTCTGTCTCTGTTGCAGACAGTGTCCTCTGACTGTTCACCCCAGCAATTTCTTTCTTTTTATTTTTGCAGATTGGACTCATAAGGAACACAAAAAACCACCATCCTCTGACTTGAGTCCTGCTCAGCACCCTGTCAAATTTTTGACTTTCACCTTACTTCTGTTTCTACTTATTGTTATAGTTTTGTCATGGGGAACCCAAATCCTGATCTGGCCTGATTGCCACCCACTGGGTGGTGTGGGAAATGGTTAAAAGCCCTAGGCTCCTCACTAAGGCTTGCACTCCTATACACATGGCTGCAAAAAGGCTCAGTAGAGAACTCATGTGAAAATATAGATTAGAAAAAGTCTATTCAACTTCATCCAGGCTGAGATTTAGAAAAAGTCAAAATGATTTTAGAAGTCTCTCTCTATATATATATTGCACTCTCATGTTGCTTTTCTAAAATTTGCCACCATAAATGTGTCCAAACTATTGGAGTTGGCCCAGAAGGTTTTAAGAACTATGGCAGCACAGCTGATAAAGCTAAAAAATGTCAGGCTAAAATATTGTTACTGTTATAAAAGAGGCAAGAAAAGCTGGCTTAGAAGCATATTAAAAAATAAAACATACATATCTCTCAGCCTCCATCAATCTATAATAATTGCCAAGATATGGGGCCAATGTGTCAATCTTGCAGTGGATACCCAAGCAGAATACTCTTTCCTGAACTCTCTAATAAATCTCACAAACTCCAGGGACAATGCCACCACACAAGGCACAACAGAACCCAATTTTAAAGGAGACAATTCTCTCTCAAAAGTTTAACTGTTAGACAGATGGAAGCAGGCTCCATTGCTGCTTCTTTGGGGAATTTTTTCAGGGAGGGTGTGGACCCAGCCTTTGTTTATATTCTCTTACAATTAAAAAATCAAAATCCTTCTTTCTCTTAGTTTTCACAAGCCCTCACTTCTTTTGTTAAATGGTTTTTACATTTGAGGCTACATTAGGCCAGACACCTGGAAGGCTTTTATAATTGTACATATTTTTTGAGCTTATATTTTTATCTGTTTTTCTGACTAATCCTATTTTATCCAACTATGGAGGTTTCGTTTTTACACATTGTTTTGTTCAGAGACCAATTTACAAGGGTTAGCCCTCAATGTAAAATGTTTTAAAAAATCTATAAAGCCTTTGTTTATTGTTTTGTTTTGTGTATGTAGGTACACCATGTGTTTGCATGTCTGTATGTGTTTGGTAAATAATACAGGTTCAAAATTGCTGTCTGTCCTCACTGAAAAGAATTGTACTAAGAGTTAAAAGTACCAAAAGCCATATTTAAGTTTCTAAAAGGTGACTCCAAAGTGTTTGCCCCAGCCATGTTGTTTCAATTCCCCTTTTCTTACAGCAGTAGGCATACCTAAAATTAGAGGGGGAAAATTTAAAAAAAACAATTAAAAGACAGTCAGTGTAGTTGCCTGGTGAAAATATTGGTAGCACTATCTAAGAGATCAGAAAAAAAGGGTTTAGTATCAGATTTGGTCAGATCACAGAAATGGAAGCCAGCTTGGATCCAGAAATTGGGAGACCACCTGTGGTAGATTAAAATGTTAATTCCTCCAGGGCCCTACATCCACCCTTACCAAAATAAACTGCTTCTATTTCAAACTGTTGCTAAGTCTCTCCAAGAGGATCAACTTAAAGCTCATTAATTTCTTTGAAGATAACCAGTCCTGAAAGACTGCTGACTTTCAACACCCATTCCAGCCCACAGAATATTCATCACACCTGAGTAAAAAGAGAAAATGTGTGTCCTAAAGAAAGAATGAAAGCTCTCATGGCCCCTACCATCCTAAAAGATAAGACTGAAAAAAAAGTTCATAATGTATTTTTCTGTTTCTAGGACTATGTTAAAAGGCCCAAGCTGGAAGAAAAAACACATTTCACCAGTCACATTAATATTTTTACATGGCCATTGTTAGTTGCAGGGCAGGCTCACCTAAGTTGTTTTCAGGTCAGGCTGAACAAATGTTAGCTGCAGGATAACCCATTCACTCAAACTCTGCTCTGTTGGGTTCTTTATCACTTGTTTGCATCAAGTCTGAACTCTCAACCCCACTCAAGGCTGAATAATGGACCCCTACCTGTCTGATGCAATGGAAACCCATATCTAGCCCCTGCCACTTCTGTCTGAAGGCAGCAAATGACACTACTGTATGATCTAATCACTGTATTCCGCCAAGGCAGCTTGCAGCCCCAGACACCCCATTAGATTCGGGCTATAAATACTCCCTCCTTCTGGGCTCCTCTCTCTTGCTCTTTCTCTCTGTCTCCCTCTCTTGCTCTTGCTCTCCATCTTCTCTCTCTCTCTCTCTCTCTCTCTCTCTCTCTCTCTCCTTTCTCCTCTTTTGCACTGCTACAATAGAGATCTCTTGGTCATTTCAATTGTTGTGGTCATAGGTGTAAATGTACCCTACCTGCTGCACAGTGTCAGAGGTTGCAGAGGGGACTTGCTTGCTGCACTTCTCACGTGCCATGACAAATAAAGTTTTATGTCCTGCTTCAAGGCTGACCAGTGATTTAATTAAAATGTGCCAGAATAATGATTGCCCGACTGGAAGAAATATTTCTGAGGGCCTGTTTAGTGCCAGGGGGAACACCTTGTCCCAGAAGTATGATGAAGGTCAATGCAGTCTGGGGCTCTCAGGTTGGTACAGTGTAGTTCACCTCTCAGGAAAATCAATTATAGGGATTTAATTCTGACAAGTGTCTATTTTGCATTGATCCTGTGAGATTCTGCATTCAAGGATTGTGACCAGGAATGTCCTCAGGTCACTGACTCAATAATGAACAAAGAGGAAGGGATAATCAGTGTGGAGACTTTGTGAGGCACAGGGGACACCAGAGGATAATTTTCTGACTAAAATCTTCAAATTTTACCTAGAATTTCAGGGACATGGGAGGCTATAACAGGTTGCTAGGTCTAGGCTTGTCACAGCAGTTTAGGGGGACCCTGCCTCAGGACAAAACAATAAAAAGGATTGGAAATGTAGCTTAGTGGCAAAGCAAACTTTGGTTCAAGTAAAAGTAGGAAATAAAGAAAAGACTTTAAAAAAACTTCAAGTAATGATGATTAAGTATGTTTATAATTTAAGTTTGTACTCCATTTTGTCCTAAAGAATACTGGTTTCTATGTATCCTTGAAGAGATTAGAGGTGGAACAGAAAATATACTAAAAAATATTAGCTATTTTTTTAGGATTATTATGATTAAGTGAACTAAATGGTGTGATGTGGAAAAATGAGGCAAGCAGGTAAAATTTAGGTGGACAAAATAAAAATTCAGTGAATGGTCAAGTGATATCAAATCATCTCCACAAAATTCAATGTTCTGCAAGCCAACTGTTGAGTCATCAGTTTTCCAAATGGAGTGTGGTTTTGAGACTTCCACAGGAATGTTACATAGCCTTATTCAACATGTTTATTTTCCATCATAAAACAAAGAAATATTATTGTGTTGTTGTTGTTTTTAATATTGAACCTAGGGCACTATGCCAATGAGACTTCTCCCCAGTCCCTTTTATTCTATTGTAAAATATTTAGACATGATATAATTTAGTTACTTATGTTCTCCCTTAGAATTAGACTGGTCTTGAACTTTAAATCCTCCTGCTTCAGTCTCCTATTTGGAATTCCAGGTATGCAGCCCATACTATGCAGGGATTATGTACTCTTAAAAGTAGACTTGAGTAGTTGGGACTTTTTGCTTGATACCTCATGGTTGTGAGGCACTGGGTTTGATCCTCAGTACCACATATAAATAAATAAATTAATTAATTAACATAGTATGTTTATATACAACTAATAATAATAATAAAAAAAAGCAGCAAGAAAAAGAGTTTACCAGAATGTTGTTGTTTCATAGCCTGCAATTTTCTCTTTGAAACTCCATTATTGCATGGCTCCATCTGGAGGACCTGGTGTGTGCTAGGTTCTTACCTTCACAGACATTTGTAAGAAAGATGAAGGATTTAGGTCACATTATCTGAAGCCAAGCTTCACATACAAAGAAAAAGCTCATATTAAGCTTATTAAGGAGAAGAGTCCTTGAGGATGAGAATGCAAACACTATAGTGGAAAGCCATCTCTATTTCAGGAACAGGGTAACCATGTCAAATATCAGAGCATATGCCTGTAAAACTTTCTGCTGAAATAAGAAAAGCCAAGATAAACCCAGTCTACATTTGGCTTTCTCATAAACTGTTCATTTGAATTATGAATTAGTAAGTTTGCTGGTAGTTTATAATAATTGATAGCTTGGTAATACTTGATAACTTAAATACATTTAAGAAAGACAGGAAGCCAGAATTCAAAACAGTAATTTCAAGTTAACTGCATAGATGTAGGCATGGAAGAAGCACTGAATTCACTTTTCTTGATTTAATTTTGAAAGTCCTATAAAATGATTTTGAGTAATGCCAAAATGCATGTAGATATGAAAATGTTATTCATACTTTAACTCACAGCATACTCTACATAAAAAGATAAACCATACAACCATCGCTGAATCACTAGGATGAAGGCTCAATGGTTAAAAAAAAAAAGTTTTAATATTTTTGTTCACAACTAACCTTTAATCTCAAAGTGTAGACAGAAATGAAGACATGAGGACATTTCCCTCCAGATTTGCGTCATCCTTTGTTTGCTGTTTAATACATGAAGATGCTACTTACCTTAACAATTATCAGTTTAGAAGAATGGCCTGACTTAAGCAACTCTCATCTTATAGCACACTACTTGGTCTAAAAATATTATTTCTTTCTCTTTTGGTATAAATGAGAAATATTGTTAAGAAATACATGTTTTCTCACCTCTAATAAGAAAGGAGGTGGGGCTGGGGATGTGGCTCAAGCGGTAGCGCGCTCGCCTGGCATGCGTGCGGCCCGGGTTCGATCCTCAGCACCACATACCAACAAAGATGTTGTGTCCACCGAAAACTAAAAAATAAATATTAAAAAATTTAAAAAAAAAAGAAAGGAGGGTTTCAGTTATTGAATTTTCTACAGTCCAGGAAACCACAATACTCAGATATATACGTGTGATGTGGCAGCCATTTGCCACATGTGGCTAATGAGTTTTTGGAATGTGGGTGATCTACATTGAGAAGTATTAGAAGTGGAAATAAGTATAAGATTTGAAAGTTTAATGAAAAATACATGTAGTTAGCTAACAATTTTTATTATTTTTATATTAGAATAAGAATATTGTGGATATACTGCGTTAAAAATATAAAATAGTTTTTTTGGAAATTATAATCATAATTTTATTATGTAATAAAAATTTTAAATTATTTCATACCTTACATTATTACAAAGTACTAATTATTTGTGATGACTTAATAATTATAATAATTTATAAATTTATTTATAAATTATTATAATTATTAATTTTACTTTTTTACTTATGACCTCTAAATTTTCAGTTGCACATATATTTATCATTTTATTTCTTTCAACTATGATGCTATAGAAGATTTTCTACTTTTTCTAAAAATCTAGCTACATCAAAATTTCTGAACATAAGCTGGATGTGTTGTTGTGTACTTTTAATGCTGGTGACTCAGGAAACTAAAGAAAGTTAATCACAAGCTTAGTGCCAGTCTCAAAGACTTAGTGAGATTCTGGAAAAAAAAACTTTTGAAACCAACTGGAGATGTACTTCAGTAATGCATCACTGGTGTCTATCCCTGGAACCAAACAAACAAACAAGCCTCATTTAGCCAGAGTATAAAGTTTATGGTACAAAAAAAAATGTAAAATATATTCTCACTATATTATTTGCATTTGTGAATCTGTCATTGGTATTAATATCATGAATAATTGATATAACATTATATTCAACATTAAATACTTATGTCCCCTTGTATTGCCAGGTCTTTTTGCACATACAAAACTCTGTCTTAGAAGGAATATAATTAATATTTTGATATTTTGAGGTACTATGGGCTGAATTGAAATTTGTTTACCTTATACTCAGAGGCAGAGGGGTCTGAGCTTCGTATTTTTTTTTATTCAGATAAAAATTATTAAATCAGATGTGATTTGAGTTATAATTATTGAATCAGAGCAACAACCAAATAATAGAGGGCATGCTTCAAAATCTTGGAGACAAATCATCTCTGTCTCAGGCAAATTTCTTGATTCATCTCTAGGTTTTGTGATGCCTGGGTGGCTCTGTCACAGTCCTTTTTCCTATGACTTTCAGGGTCTAGAGTATTTTTAAAAATGATAAGTAGGCAGGGCTGGTAATTATTAAAACAGAAGAAATGAGCTGAGTAAAAGTAGTCAGAAGTAATTGTGGGAATGTGGACTTTTCAGAGGTCACCTTTCTAATCTTTTAATACTACTCTAAATTTGATAGAGCTCAATATACTCCCACCTCTGACCCTAAGAATGGGGTTGACAGTCAGGATTCTACTTTTTGTCTTGGGCCAGATTGGTGACCTCTGCCTGGCCTGAAATCAACTCTGTAATTTCTTGCCTACACCACTTCAGAGTGAATGTTAAAGACAATATCAGGACATGAGAATTTTGACTAATGTACATAATTTATATTTGAAAGGAGCTGTGGTCAAGGAGATTTCAGTTTCTCTTTCCTTACCAGGTGGCATCCATTTTTAAGTGTGTTTTCGAAATGTGTGGTAAGCACAATTTTTCTAAATATCATCTTTTCTCAGCTAAATCATATAATTATACTATATTATGAAGTATAATTCCATGGAACATTTCAAATAGCACATAGTTTTAATTCATCTTTTTTCTCTTAGTTTTGGATGAAATTTTAAAAAGTGAGTGTGTGTGTGTGTGCATGCTTGTGGTTGTACTTTTACATAAGAGGAATATGTGGATATAACATAAAACTCTTTAAAAAGTATTTGTACCTAATTCCAGGTGAGAAGATGCCTGTTCATAATCTCAGCATTTTAGCAGGCTGAAGCAAGAGGATCAATATATTGAGAATAAAAAATAACAAGGGGAGAAATATGTTGCTCAGTAAGTAGACACTGCTGAGTTTAATCCTTAGTATTAAAATTAAAAATATCTTTGAACCTTCTATTTGTCATTCATAAGCATTGATAGTAAGTTTAAGGTCCCCTTAAGAAACTTTAAAGTGTGATGTCTCTTAAGTATCTGCCATGTCTTTTAGTGGCCATTGTGTAAAAATTACATGAAGCTGACCCAAGGTGCCCACAAGTCCTATGTTTGTTGAATTATGTAGAAAATGCCAACCAGTGTGCAATCCTCTCTTCCTTCAGAGAAGCTTGGATCAGGGAATGGAGCACCTTGTTGGACTAGCTGAATATTCTAGATTCTCTAGAGATTACACAAATATCCTTTATAGGCTATTAAGGATTTCTTTTTAGAAGGAATAGCAAATAAATAAGGTGAAAGGAAAGTGGACCAAAGGAGGTTAGAACATTTATCTTTCTGGGCATATTAGGACATGCCAGTAATCACAACAACCTGGAGGTTAAGAAAGAAAGATCAAAGTTGAAGCTTAGTGTAGCAACTTATTGAGGAACTGTCTCAAAAAAAAAAAATTAAAAGGCCTAGAATATACCTTAGTTGTAGAATGCCCCTGAACCAAAAAAAAATTCAAAATTAAAAATGAAGGATCCTTTACACTGAAGGCAAAGAATACTTAGGAGTTTTAAAAAATTTGTGTGTATGTTAGTTTGGGTTGACATGAGATGGCTCAATATTCTAAGGATTTCACATAAAGAAAATTTTATAGAGAATACCAACCTGTTTTTTTTTAGCAAATATTTTGTTCTTATCCTTGAATGTAAAAGTGTTCAATTAGTTTTTTTTCTGAAGAACAATGAGAATATTCAGAATGAGTCTTTGAAACAGCATATTTAAAATAGTGAGGATCTTCTAAATCATATTGGGAAGGGGGCTCTTTTGTAGCAGAACAGAATAATTGGAGGTAATATCTTCAACCAGTTATTTCCTAAAATGGCCTATATATGTCCAATTTTCCTCTGACTTTTTTTTATGTTCTATGCAAGGTTTCAATTCTCAACTTCCAGATTTATACAATTTATAAGAAGCTAGTATACATAAGTGTGTTTTTTCTTATCAGAATATGTAACTTGATTGAGTAGATGTACAGACCCCTAATTTATAGGAAATGAATCATAAATATAAATATTTTTCTGTTCTTGGGCTTGAAACTGGCACCCCAGTTAGTAAAATTTGATAGTAACGAACACCAAACTTGTGGTATCTCTACTAGATGGTATCAGAATTATTAAAGTAATAGTGTTGAAATATTGGTTGTTTTGCAAGTTTGCACATTTGGTATCAAATGTGGTTGCAGAGTCAGGAGTGGTGGCACAAACCTGTAAGCATAGTGATGTGGAAAAATGAGGTAGGAAGAAAGTAAATTTGAGTCCTGAATCAGTAATTTAGAGACCCTAAGCAAATTTAAGCCCACTTATCACAATTTTAAAAAATCAAAACTTCTTGAAATGCATTTCAGGGGTAGAGTGTCCCTGGATTAAATCTCTAATTAAATAATAATAATAATTCTCTTTCAGAAGAAAGACATCACAGATCAGAATGTTAAACTAACTTCATATATGTATTGGTTCACTAGTGATAATTGAGACCCTGGAAATAAGAGTATTTCCATGCTGTCAGAGAGGAGTTTAGGGTGCCAAAACCTTTCAGAATTTTTTCTTAACTGCATAGTATTCTCACACTTTCTACTTTGAATTGAGCCAAGTGAGGATACAGTTTCACAGTGAGAGTGGTTTTACAAATTTGGGAATGTTAAAACTGATGTGTCAGTTTACTTATGAACTGAGAGATTAACAGTCTATTCACTTAATTCATTTTTTATTTTTTTATTTTTTGTTATAAATTTGTGCCATATAATTCAATTTGACCCAAGTACTTAAGAGTTTGTAATAGTTTAATAATTAAAAATTTTATTCTTTGGTTTTAGAAGTGAGTTGTGATGTTGTGGTCTGCAGAAGTAAAATTAATTTTTAAAATACAGTATAGATTTATGGCATATTTAAATAATGAGAAGCTAGACAACTTTGGAGATAACCATTCAAATAAATATGTGGACTGTTGAAAGTTTTGGTGTGTTTTTTAGTGATCTCTTATGTCTTCTACACACTAAGGTGACCACTGTTGTATAAGTATAGCTATTACTTATAATTTTACTATGCATGTCTCAAGTACCATTGCTTTGTTTGGTTGTGCTTTTTTTGAATATTCAGTAACTAGTTGCAACTATTATTTATCCTTTGAAATTATGTTGGGTATTTTCCCACTTTATTGCTTCAGTGTATTGCTTCACATGTGCTGCTTCCTGGTTTTCATTATACCAATATTATCCACCAATTTTACTACTTATAATGAATTATTGGGGCTGGGAATATAGCTAAGTTGGTAGAGTACTTGCCTTTTATGCACAAGGCCTTGGGTTCAATCGCCAGCACCACTAAAAACGTATCTCATTAAATGGTTGACATCACTACCATATGTGAAAGCCACCTCTTTTAACTCTCATTAAAATTTCCATGAAATTAAACACTATGTCATTAATCATGTGGTTTATGTGATATGTATTTATTAGTTTTTATTTCAGGAACCATTGACATTAAGGGATGTGGTCATTGAATTTTCAGAAGAGGAATGGACATGCCTGGAACTCTTCCCAGCAGACATTATATGGAGATGTGATGTTTGAGATATGTAGAAACCTACTCTTTATTGGGGAGCCTAAATTTCATTCAGAACTTCTAATTCAAAACCAATATTTAATTTTTTAACTGTATAGAATATCTTATGCCAGCTTCTAGTTTGCTTGAAAAAGTTCTAGTTTCTTGTTTTTAGGACAAAGATTGGGCATTTGTTTATGTAGAAAAGAAAATGTTAAATATTTTTCTTCATGTTTGACTTATCATTTCTAAGTAGTGCTCACAATGTAGAAAATAAAGATGGTTTGAAAGTATTTTGTTTTTTTTTTTCTAAAAAGAATGATTGGGTAAACAATTGTATAGAATCTTATAGACTGTTTTATCTTTATTTAATAATATTGATTTTTTTATTTTTATTACATGGACGTCATAGATTACTTTGCGTGCTATAGGCTTTTTTTCTGTAGCAGATGTGTTTAACTTCTGAGCCACATCTATACCCCTTTCTTGGGAAGGGTAATGGGGATTGACCTTAAGGGCACTTTCCCTTAAGGTACATCCTAAGCCCCATTTTGTATTTTATTTAGAAAAAATGGTCTCCATCAGTTGCTTAGCACCCTGCTTTTGATGAGGATGGATTTTAACTCACAATCCTGCTGTCTCAGACTCCCAAGCTGCTTGAATTACAGGTGTGTGTTATCACACCTGGCTGGCAGCTGTTTTTATGTTTTATTTTGTTACAATGTCTAGATAGATTTCTTAGGGCCTTGCTTAATTACTGAATTTGGCTTTAAACTCATATTCATAAATTTTAAATATCACTTTTGCTTTTAATTTCCAACTTATTATGTTATGTTAGAATGCAACTTCAACACTGTAATATCTGTTAATGTTTGTTTTGTGCTGTTTACCTGATCTCTTGGGAAGAATATTCCATAGACTATAGAGAATATTGCCTCTGTAAACCGAAATGGCTTTTAATGTTTTTTTTTTTTTGAAGGTTTTTTTATTCTTTGGGTAATAATGCAATGCTATTTTTTATTCTTTGCATTTTTGGGGGGTTCGATCTCTTTTATAATTACTTTGTTGCTTTCTATGATGTTGAATTTTGTCTGTGTTTTCTTTCTGTATATGTAAAACATTATTTGAATTACAAATAAATTCACTATGATTGTTTTTTAGTGATTTGTCATATTTATTTTTATATAATATTCTACTTTGTCTCTTATTTATATGAATTTCATCAACAATTTAATTGTATTATTTGTTTTATCCTTTTGTTTTTAGCCTTTTTGTGACCTTATATCTAAAGAGAATCTTTTGTAGATTTACATCTGACATAGTTAACATTTTTAGGTTTAATCTTGTTAGTCATATTGTGTTTTTATTAGTTGTTTCTTCAAAATAGTTTATTGATATTTAATTTACTGGTGAGGAAAAACTTACTTCTGTAGTTTTCAAGTTGTGTTGTTTTCTTTTAATTTCTTCTACTATTAAAATATGACTTAATTTGTAGTTCATACATTTTTGTGGTGGTATTTTATTTTTTCTATTTTTTAATCTTTGATGTTTATTTTGTAATTACTTTGGATTCATTTAAGTACTTAAAAACAGTAGAAATAAATTGGACATAACATTCTTATATTCTTAAATGAATATACAACCAGTGTAACTCCACATACTTTACCACCAAAAGAATAGGTTGTTACAATTTATGAATGTATGATATATGAAGATGCATTCTACTGTCATGAATAACTTAAAAAATGAAAAAAAATAAAGTACTTAGTTCGCACTACATTGTAATTTGAATTAATTTTGGTTTCCTAAAACAATCATTGTCTTACATGTGTTGCCATGATTTGTTATTGGTGTCACACGTGCTTTCCTAATTTATACTAATTAACAAAGATTTATGATAATTTTTATGCTTTAGTTTTCCACATTCTATAGTAGAATGAAATGTTTTTGTACAATAATGAAATTATAATAAAATATATATTTGTATATATTTTTCTTTTCCACAGAAGCTCTCAAATATTATATGGTTTTTTTTGTACAGATTTATTTTAATTGGAAATATTCCACTGATTATTTCTCTTACAGCAGGTCAAGAAGTAAAGCAATTTTTGAATATTTTCATATCTTGAAAAATATATTTTTCTTAAAGTTCAAAAAATGGTATTGGTAGATAATGTATTCTAGGTTCATATTTTCTTTTGCTTTGAACATACATACCTATATATCCCAATTCCTTTCTGGAAGTCTTCTACAAATAAATCAACTGTTAATCATAAAAGAATATCTTTGTAAATAAAATTTATTTTTTATATCTTTTTATATTAATTTTTAATGAAGAGTTTTAAGATTTTGATTATAAATCGATTAACTCATTTATGTATTTATTTATTTATTGAGAATTTAACTCAGGGACACTCAACCATTGAGTCACATCATCAGCACTATTGTGTATTTCTTTTAGAGACAGGATCTCACAGAGGTGCTTAGTGCCTCACTATTGCTGAGTTTGTCTTTGAACTCATGATTCTCCTGTCTCAGCCTTACAAGATGCTAGGATTAAAGACCTGCACCACTTTGTCCAGCATTACCTGTGTCTTTTAATTAATTCTAGCTTTTGATATATTTTTTCTTCAAATTTTTAATTTTTGAGACTGTGTGTTTTTGTGTGTGTGTGTGGGGGAAGGTGCTGGGGATCAAGCCCAGCTTTTTGCATGTGAGGCAAGCAGCCTACGATCTAAAAATGTATCCCCAGACTGAGACATTTTTTAAAGAATATTTTTAGTACATGATTTCTACTTTTTTCGGAATTTTTTCAATTATCGACATTTTTATTTAGCTTAATAAACATCTTTCAAGTGGTTATTGGGCATTGCTTAGATAATTAATAAAATCAATTTTCCAACTGTCAATTATTAACTTGAGGTGTTTATAACCTTTATTGTGACAGCTATTATTTTCATTGGGGTTTTTCTATTTAAAATCTGTTAAAGTAGATCATTATAGTCATTTTGGAAAATATTTGGAAATTACAATGTAATCAAATACAGGTCACGTGCAATGACATATAAATGTAATTTCATATAATTGGAAATCTAAGGAAGTGGAATGCCAGTTTAAAATAAATTTCAGCATTGTTGTAATAAAGTGTCTCAAAAAAAAAGTATAAACGCAGAAAGGTCTATGGATGTAGTTTAGTGATAGAATACCACTGTGTTTAATCCTAAGAAATACTCCCAAAAAAGATTAAAAAAAATAACTAAATAAGAAATTTATTTCCTGCAACATTTGAGTCACAGGTGGAGTTCAAATATGTTGAAGTGAAGTACTGTGATTGTGATAATATCAGTCAGTTTGAATGCTGTCCTCATCTTTGGTGCTACAAAATTTTAAGATGATTTTGAAAGTTCTCACTGCTTTTGTAAGCATATTGTACTAAATTCTATATATTTCTTGAGTAGTAATGGCCTTGAATCATACTGTTCTGTGGTTTTCCCCCAACATTGTTAAGGTTTTATATATTTGCAGAGTATATTCACCATAGTGTCCTACGAGGAATAACTTGCTATTTTAATTTTTTCAGGTATTAATTCTAATCCAAAAAAAGAATTTTCAGAAGAACAATAAAAAAGTGTTTTTTGCAAAACTTGATAAAAAGCAAGTATGGATACCAAGACAGTTAATACTTAATTTAAAAAAATAGAAATTAAAAGAGAGGGAAATTCAGAAAATTTTTAATAAAAATTTTTAAAAATCATAAAAATTATTTATACAGAAAATTACAAATTCATCAGCTTATATTATTACAAACATCTCAGAAGACTGCCTCCTAAACTTGTGCCAGCCACTTTTTGTTTGGTTAAAACTTTTAAGTACATTAATTGTAAAATATTTACTACTCAGTACTTTGTGTAAAACCACTTACAATGCACAGTATTTTCAAATGCAAAAACATATATCAAACTGCATGTATATTCAATGTTTACAGGCCATTATAAAGCTGAATCTTTAAAATACCTTCAGGAAAATAATGATTCAACCAGTTTATTCAGCTTTACAAATAACATTAGAATAGAAATGGGCATTTCAGTGGAAAAAAAATCTAAACAGGGCTGGGGATGTGGCTCAAGCGGTAGCGCGCTCGCCTGGCATGCGTGCAGCCTGGGTTCGATTCTCAGCACCACATACAAACAAAGATGTTGTGTCTGCCAATAACTAAAAAATAAATATTAAAAATTCTCTCTTTCTCTCTCTCCCTCTCTCATTCTCTCTTTAAAAAAAATCTAAACAGTTTTAAAATGCTTATTAATCAGTTTTGTTTTAACTTTTAATAATCTCTATGTGATTGCACATTAGATAACAGTCTACAGATCACTAATACAAAATTGCAATCTTCTAACCTGTCTTTTTTATGAAGTAATAAATCACCTCTTTATTACTTCGAGACAAAAAAAAATACTTAGACTAATGAGAAATGGAAATGCTACAATAAGCCTCACTAGGACTTGCCATTGAAAAGAACTATTGAGTAATTAAATATGTTTAAGGTAAAGGTTTGGTAGGCATTGCTTTTTAAATGCAATAATAATTAATAAAAAAGAGAAGAGATGCAGTTAGGTCTTTCTAAAACACATCAAATAAGCATACAGCTCATCTGTCATGTACAGCAAGTGAAACAAAAGAAAAACTCAGGAACTTCTAGCACAGTCTTTCAGAAATCAAAAAGCCCAAATGGCTTGCAGGAATGCATCACACCCCAAAAGCAGATATGATGGTCTTATGAGAACAGTGTAAGTGTTCTGACACTCTTCTGGGCTCATGCAGAGGGACAGAAAATATGCCTGGGACATAGGCAATAGGAAAAGTGTGGGGCTACTGAAGAACAATGAAGGACTAAAGCTTCTAATTCTAAAACTTTTAAGACAATTAAAACAGCCACATTGGTGAGGTAAGACCTTCTTTGAATGGGGCATGGCTTACCATGAAATTTCCTATAGGACACAAAGATCTATAATGTCTTTGTCATTCCATGATTCTGTCTACTGTTTTAGAATACCATTTTTGTAGACCCTTCTCCCTGAAACTTGATGGTTTGAGTCAAGGATGCTTATAAATGTTCATTTATAATTTTAATTCAACTTGAAGCAGTCTTTGTGTAGTTACCTATCTATTTATGGCTCGTAAGTTAGCTTGATCATTCCAGGTCATGGGACCTCAAGCATCCCACCTGAGTCATTTTCTTCTTGGAAAGTGATGAGCCACCTGAAAAAAAAGGAATATCTGAAATAAATAGTAAAGGAATATGAGACAGGGCTATAACTTATGTTAAAAGTGGTAAAGCACTTTGTAGGTTCTCTAGACCACATAGGATCTAAAAAACAATGAGTAGATAATTTTTCTGTTCTTTATTTAAGGAAGTGTACATCAAAGGTAGAAATGAGATTTCAAAAGGAAGTCTTTCTTTAGACAGGTTGGTTGGCATTCTGGCAAGTCTCACCCATCTCTGTGATGAAAAGTGGCTATGTGGCTCCAATGGATGATACCATCTCCAGTGCCATGCTGAATTTAGTCAAAACTAGGTAGTATATAACATGTTCTGGATAGTGTCCAGCCAGCTGGATTTCAACTATGAGTTCCCAGACACCAGTGTTGGTGAGGATGTGGGGAAAATGGTACACTCATACACTGCTGATGGGACTTCAAATTGGTGCAGTCAATATGGAAATCACCATGGAGATTCATTAAAAATCTGAGAATGGAACCTCCATTTTACCTAGATATCCTGTGGAGCCAACCTAGATGCCCTTCAGGAGATGAATGGATAAAAAGATATGCATTATATATACACAATGAAATTTTATTCAGCAATAAAAGAATAAAATCATATGTGTGGGGGAGATTATGGTCTTGTTCTTTTCGTTTCTGACTTTTAGGAAATAGAGTTTTTCTGAGATTCTGACCAGTATCTTTGCCTTTGTAAAAGGGGTATTGAAACTTACTTCTATTTCTTGCTGTCTAACTTTTGTGGTTTTCCAATATGAGGTATGAGATAGAAGTGGATTTTAAGTGGATATTTTTAATGTAGGAGTTCACTAATTACTATTAGAAGCAACAGATGAGCTCAGTTCAGGAATAAATTTAATATCATCAGTTATTTATGTGCATAAGAAAGTAAGTAGCAAACATAAAGTTAAAGACAGTTCTAATGACCATAATATCGAAAGCAAAATACTTGGGAATTTTTCAAGAAATGTGAACACTTAAACATTTAACATGGCTTGTTTTTATAAAATATACCATTATCCCTAAGCCACCTTCTTCTTGTTGGTGACCTTAACTCAGAGAAAAAAGATAGGAATTAAAAGTTTCCTCTATGATCCTGAGGACAGGACTTAGGTATGGTCTACCAGTGAGCTCTATCATCATCCCATTCTTATTTTTCTTTGAGATATGCTCTTCCCAAGTTAGTGAGGCTAGACTCAAAGTTGTGACACTCAAGGCTTGGCTTCCATGTCAGCTTGAGTTACATGCATGTGTCATCAAGACCCTGGTAGTGATTAGTCTTTTTTGTTTTCTTTAGCTCTAGTGGAAAGAGTACCTTTATTTTATATATTTATTTTTATGTAGTGCTGAGGATTGAACCCAATGCCTCACATGTGCTAGGCAGGTGCTCTCACCCAGAGCCCCAGCCCCAGGGATTAAATTCTTGACTTTCATATTACAGGTTGGCTCAGGATAATATTGAGGTTTGCAAACGTGAATAATGTCCCCATTTTGTGAGTAGAAGGTAGAGGCCACAATGAGAGAAAATGTCATTGTGAGGCATCAGATTGAGAAATACAATGCTAAGGTAGCTGGGTATGGAGAATAGGGTCCCTCACATTTAACTGTAAGATCCCAGAAGATATAGAAGAAAATAAACCATTTACTGGGTACATTTTAAAAAGATGATCATGGGTAGGACTTGATCAGAAGTCATCATTATCACACTCCACCCACACACCCACACACAGTACTTCCTTTTAACCTCTTCCCCACTTTAGCAGTCAAGTCAACATCCACTCCTCAAGGTGCATCCTTGCATGAAAAGAAAGGACTGAGCCACAGTACCTTGGGGATCTCAATGGGCACATCTTTGCCTAGCTTATGGCAGAAACTAGCAAATGAATGGCAGAGTTCAGGAACATCTCTGTCTCCTTTCTCTCACAAACAAATAACTAGAGATTTCAATTTCAATTTCAATTTCAATTGATGGATGAAGTAAAATTGGGAGAATTGGGCCAAATGTTTGCAACACTGAAAATATAAATATTCAGCAGCCTAATGTCTTATTTATTTTTTATCTTTGTTTTTGGTTTTTAATGCTGTGGATTGAGCCCAGGGGCACTAAACCTCTCAGCAACATTCCTGATATTTTTTATAATTTAGTTGGAGACAGGGTTTTACTGACTTGCTTAGTCCCTCCCTAAGTTGTTGAGGCTGGCTTTGTATCAGCCTCCAGAGACACTGGGATTACAGTCATGCACCACCACACCTGGCTAAGGTTTTATTTCATTATATGCAGAAGAGCACTTTTTCACGTAATATAACCTACTGAATGCTCTCAAAATATTGCACTTTGTGAAAGATTCAAAGAGAGAGCTTATTAACTTTATATTAACAAACTTAAAGAATATGATATTTCTTATTTCTTTTCTTTTTTTCAGTTGATATAATCAGGCTAGGACATAGTTTTCTAGTTTCTTTATTCTTTTTTTTTTGGGGGGGATGTATACTAGGGATTGGTCCCAGTATCACTCAACCACAAAGCCACTGTCCCAGTCATGTTTAATTTTTTTAAGAAACAGGGTCTCACTGAGTTGTATAGGTCCCTATTAATTTGCTGAGTCTGTCTTTGAACTCGGGAATTTCCTGCCTCAGCCTCCAAAGCCAATGGGATTGCAGGTATGTGCCCCCACTCCCAGTTTTTTCATTCTTTTGTAGTCGTTGCTTTCTTTTGTTACATAAATTCAAGTTGAATAACAGAATGTTTAACAATACAGATATAGAGAAAAGCCAGTGATGCAGGTAAGCAATTGAACATATCCACCAGAAAGTACATTATATATTCACCATGGTGTATTACTCAGCCATCAATACAAACTCCTCTAATGGTCAGCAAAATAGATGAAATTGGGTGATGTCATGCTAAGTGAAGAAATACACAATAGTGTCACATCTCATGTGTTAACTAATATAATATCATGTGCAAGTACAATAGTGACTAGTATGGCTGAGGAGTGTGTGGGGGTCATCAAGGGCAGAAGAGGATGTTTGGATATTATGAATACATGTATATGCATATATATATCACACTGAATCAGTTAAGTATTTGCAATTTCTATGTGATGATAAAAACCATCATCTCTCATACTTATCAAATTCTGCACTAAGAACACAATCCTTCTGTCTTTTGGAATTTCCATTATATGATAGGATATTATTGATGAAGCTCCCTGATAACAACCAGGCTCTTCCTACACAACCTTTCTATTTTATTCCAGGCTCTGAACATAGAGTATACAATGTATTTCTTTATCTGAATTATCTCACGTATCCTAAAGTCTTTCAGCTTGTCTGTGTTATTGGAGAATATTTATTTGTTTCTGGGATTTCAACCCAGGGTTGCCTTACCAGTGAGAGAGGTCCACCATCATTTTCTTTTTCAGTTTTAACACAGAATGTGGGAGCTCTCTGCAGGTGTCTCTGAGTGTGCTTCCAGAAGGCTGAGTCAGAAAGTATAGGGAATACCTATAATGAACATATATATTGGTGTTCAATAGGTTTGATTTGGAAAGAAGAAAGAGAAGCAGTCACTTGCTTATGCTCCAGGCTTCTTGAAGTCCCCTTTGGGGACTTCCACCATTGGTTCTACCGAGGTCTTTTTAAAAAAAATTATTTGTTTTAATTAGTTATCCATGACAGTATAATGCATTTATATAATTTGGTATATCATACATAGATGGGATATAATTTCTCATTTTTTTGAGTATACATATTGTAGAATCACATGGGTCACACAGTCACATACATACATAAAGGACTAATGTCTGTTTCATTCTCTTTCTTATTCGCACATCCCCTGCCTTTCCTTCTTTCACTTTGCTCTACCTAATGTAAGTTAATGCTATTCTTTTTTGCTTTTCCATTAAAATTTTTAATACACATATAAATCACAATTTTGTATCTTTTTTATGTAACCTATGTTGACACCCAATTCAAGTCTTCATACATGTACTTTGGATAATGCTGTCCATTACATTCTACCATCCTTGCTAATCCCTGTCCCCCTCCCTTTTTCTCCCACTCCTCTGCCCTATCTAGAATTCATCTATTCCTCCTATGCTCCCCCTGCGTACTCCACTATGAGTCAGCCCCCTTATGTCAGAGAAATATTCAGCATTTGTTTTTAGAGGGGGGGGCATTGGTAACTTCAATAATCATTATCTTCTCTAACTCCATCCATTTAAATGCAAATGCCACAATTTTATTCTTTTATTGCTGAGTAAAATTCCATTGTGTATATATGTCACATTTTTTATCTATTCATCCACTGAAGGGATTCTGTGTTGGCTTTATAGTTTAGCTATTGTGAGTTGTGGTCTCATAAACATTGATCTGGCTGTGTCCCTATAGTATGTTGTTTTTAAACCTTTGTGCTTAGACTGAGGAGAGAAATAGGTGGGTCAAATTGAGGTTCCATTCCCATATTTCCAAGGAATCTCCATTCTACTTTCCAAATCGGCTGCACCAATTTGCAGTCCCACCAGAAGTGTATGAGTGTACCTTTTTCCCACATCCTTGTCAACACTTATTGTTGTTTGTCTTTATAATAGCTGCCATTCTGACTGGAGTGAGATGATATCTTAGAATAGTTTTGATTTGCATTTCTCTGATTCCTAGAGATGAGCAGCATTTTTTTCATATATTTATTGATGGTATATACTCTCCTGAGAATTATCTGTTCAGATCTTTAGCCCACTTGTTGATCAGGTTATTAGTTTTTTTATATACCAGGATCATTTAAGTCCTCTGTCCTGGACCACAGCGGTTTCATTTGCTTCCTCATATTGTGAAGCTTCCAGCTTCTTGGACTGAGCTGTTACCAGTTTCCCAGTGTTGCCATCCTGCAGGCAAAAATTTGGTGACTATTACTTCCATGATTATGTGAGTAAATAAAATAAACTCCCTTATGTATACATATGTACATTTTTATGTATTCTATTTTTCTGAAGAATCCTAAAAATACAGGCATATTCTCAATGTCTAGGTCATATTGCATCTCTATTTATAATTTTTTTTAAAAAACCCTTATAGGTTTTTAAATGTCTATTCAAATTTACATTCCTGGCAAGGATGTCCAAGTGTCTTTTTTTCTGCATATCCTCTGAAGTATGTGCAACATTTTCAGGATTGAGCCCACAAGCATGTGGTTATATCTCATTGTGATATAACCTGAAAGTATAAAAATTCCAGAAGTAAATGAGAATTTTTTTGCCATTGGTGTTGGCAATGGTTTTAGATAGAATATGCAGAGACTGTACAAGAAAAAACAGCTGAGACTATATAAAGCTAAAAATGCTTCTATGCAGCAAAAAAAATCAATCAATGAAATGTAAAGTAGACTGGGTTAAAGAAAACTGATTCTAGCCCCATGTCTGAAAAAGCTCGACATCCAAAATATAAGAAACTTACACAACTCACCAAAATTTAATATAAACCCCTCATAACCTAATTTAAATATGGTAAAATACTTAGATTCTGCCCTAAAAATTAAACAAGTGTGTAAAGACTTATGAAAGTTACTCAAGATCACGTATTAGGCTACAAAAAATGATAATTTAGCTTTTCTGCTTTATTTGTCTCACAGGAGTATGGGTGCACACTCTCCACCTTTCACGGGGCATCTTGAGATTAGTTAGCAAAATGCCAGGTTCTCAGTTTCCCACATTATGCTTCCTCATTATTCCATCTTAATTTCCAAGAAAATCTCAATTCTGAAAAAAAAAACAAAATATAGATAAATTGATAGATAATCATCAACTTTGAAAATTACTTCAGAAATCAATAAATACATTAGTAGACCCAGATGTGACGAAATATAATATAGACCTATAAATCAACATTTAACTTTACAACTTCTCAAAAAATACTTGTAGTTATGCTGATATGGAAGCACATGCCACTAGTCTTCACTACCTCGAGGCCCCAGCAGGAGGAAGATTTAGGCTAAGGAATTTGTGGCCAACCTGGCAAAAACCCAGCTCTAAAAACTGACCCACTAAAACCCAAAAAGTAATAACATCTTTAAAAGGTGCCTTCACAGGTGATTTTTATGAAACATGTAATAAGCAATCACTAACAATAATTCATGATCACGTCTAAATGTAGACGAAGAAAACTGACTAATTCTGTAAGACCAGAAATACCAAATAACACAGCATAAAAATAGACATTGCAGACCATCTTCCTATAGATGTTGATGCAGATATTCAAAACCCCTAGCAAACTAAGAACAACGACGAAAAGTATTATTGGACTTAATGACCAAGAGGGACATTGTCATATGGTAAGTTTCCAAAAATCATTTTGATAGAAAAAAGCTTTTGGCAAATCACTTATCAAATTACTGTAAAACCTATGGCCAACTACGACCAGGGGAAATTCTTTTTAAATACACTTACGGGCAGCTATGAAATGTTTTCATACTTAATGGTGTGAACTGAAGTATTGATCAATTTATTTTTAGAAATAGAGAAAAATGTATGCTTTTCTAACTTTTAAATATTGTTTGAGAATATTAAATGGATTTTATACATCAAAAATCAAATAGCATATGCAGATGATACTATTATTTCTATAATGTTTCTAAGCAATATTCATCAACTAATGAAACATAAGAATTAGTTCAATAATGTCATGGGTAAAATGGTCAACATTAAATCATTTAAATTATATACACTAGCAATGAGCAGTGTTAAAATCAAGGCACAATCCATTCACAAATATAGAGGAAATAATCTAAATGAAAGTATTATCAAAATAACTGTTCACTGCAAAGTAAAAAGTAAAGGTGAAAGTAAAATGCAAAAAAGATCATGGAAACAAAATGGGAAAACTGTAAATATTCAATGATTAAAAGTTTGATTTGGGGTTTTAAGAGTCGATAGGCTTCCTCCAGACTAGTGCGTGGGGTTGGGCCAGGCTTCCTCCTCTGGTCTGGCCTGGCGCAGTGCCGGGTTTCCTCCTCTGATCTGATATGTATTCTATATATGTGACTTAAGTTATTAATTGAGTTATTGAGCTCTATAGTTTCTTTATTCAACTTTTGTTTGGAAACCTGTGAAGTCTTCTTAGAATGTTCAGAGTCTAATAATTACTTATACAATTCAAACTATGGGCTATAAAATCCTCTTAACTGCTTTTTGGCACTTCTTGCCAACTGTCTCTTTAAACAGATGTAAAAAGCTTTTCTCTTTTGTGGTTCTTTGTGATCAACTTTTTCAGCTTTAACATATGAGTGCAAACATACAGGATTTGTGAAATATGAAAAATCACTAGAAAAAGACAGTCTCCCATGGTAAATCCAGAAAAAAAGAATATACATTTAAAAATTGTAGACTATAATCCCAGTGCCTTGTGAGGCTAAGAGAGGAGGATGATGAGTTCAAATCCAGCGACAGCAAGGCCCTGAGCAACATGGTGAGATGCTGTCTCTAAATACAACATAAAATACGAGTGAGGATGTGGATCACTGATTGAGTGCCCCTGAGTTTAATCCCTGGTACCCCCCAAATATTTTCAAAAACTAGGCCTTAGTTATTTTTGAAAGATCTATATATAAATGGCATATGCCAATTCTTATGAATTTATTTTATGTAAGTCAAATATTATATGAATATTTTTATAGTATAAGCTAAATTGATCTATATTATCATGTAAAAAATAACCTTAACATTGTTTTAGGTGAAGCTGAATGCCTGCAATCCCGTTGGCTCAGGAGTCAGAGGATTGCAAGGCCAAAGTTCAGTAACTTAGCAATATTTTTCCCTAATATAAAAAAATGGCTGGTGATAAAATTTGATGACTAAGTGCCCTGGGTTAAATCTGTGGTACAAAGGAAAGAAAGAGGGTTTTAAAATCGCCTTGTCTTAACAACAAAAACAAATGTGAAATTTAAAACCAAAAACTGCATTCTATCACTTTTCTGTGAAACACAGATTCTGCTTTAATTCATTTTTAACATTTGAATCGTACACAATCCAAGTTTTCTAACACTCAATAAATGAAATGTTTTAATCAAGTGGGTCTCCAGGCCATTGGATGAATTTAAGGTCAGTGTAGCTGAGGAATCTGCAGTTATACAAACTTGAGTGTGCAGGTGCCGTGAATTTGCAGTAATAGTCAAGAACTCATGGATGGATTGTTCATTGCCTTGAAACTGTTGGAAAATTGTTTTCTGAAAGTAAATGTATATATCAGTATTGGGAAAAACTTAGACCCTTTCCTGATACTATGCTTCAAAGAAAGGGACACAATTTCATGCAATAATGAAAAGAACTAATCTTCATACAGGTAGTGGCCAGGAGAAAGCACAGTCTGGTCATTCTGCTAGCTCCAGTTTTGAACCACAATCACCACTAAATGATGTGCATCAAGTATGATTAAAATTGTGTAAATGTACCTTGGTAGTGTTGTGAAGAAATATCTATAGTAATGTCCCTGCTGAGGTTCCATTGTTGTTAGGAAGCATGCTGGGGAATGGGAATGATTTACAGATGACTGAAATCCTGAGCTATGTACCTTCCCAGCTGTGCACATTATGCCTGTCACAACATAGTCCAGGAGATAATGAGACATAACACAAGCTCTCTGACATCAAGAGGTAATCTGAGAAACACCCCTCAAACAAGGGTCTACGGAGTAATACTTCCAGCTTGGTCCACGGATGCCCTATTGTACTGGGCACTCATATCCTTTATGCACTGGAGAAATCAAGCTGCCCCCTAGAGTGGGAATTCTGTGTAAAAAAATATGTAAATCACAGAGAATCTAACACAGATTTCTGAAATAGGTTACATTTGAAGAACTCACATATGGTAAGAAGAAGGAAAGGCCAAGTGAGGAGATGAGAAAAAAACAGATCACACATGAAAAAGAAATTTTTAAAAAAAAAATCACAAGTTTTATTTGTTAGAGCTGATAGTAAAGACTCCCTCTAGTATCTGGATCCAGGAAGGAGTCATGTTAGATATGGTGCTATCACTAAAGTCAGGGGAGGCTGTGTGACACATGCACCATCATCTGTGTTGCCACCATCTAGTGAGGACTGCTCAGGAAGTGGACACGAGCTGGTGGTCAGGTCAGAAATAGAGAGAATTACAGGAGAAGGATACCCCAATGCAAGTCAGGGTTATTTGGACCCTCTGGGTGGGCACGTTCCAGGGTGAAAGTGAGAGGAAGGAGCATCTCCTCTCCCATATGCAGCGTGAGCCCCATGCTGTTCATAAAGGGTGAGAAAATAGGATCTGTCACCCCTAACAACACATGTGCACACTTACACCTTGGGGTCGTCCTCATCACCCAGTTCAGCTTCACCACTACTGCCAACCCTCCCCATGTCCTCTTTGTATAAACTAACAGACAAAAGGGAGATGGAGAATTGAGACTGGTCTTGCTTCAACCAAGTGGACTGATGTCAGCCTCGACAGAAACCTCTTACTTGTGCCCCTTTGTGTGCTGGGAATTTATAAATAGCACTAGGGAGAAATGACTGACACCTCAGAGATGGCGACACCATCACCCAGCACCTCTGCTGCAAAACACACCCTCCAGTAACAAAACGAGCAAACCCTGGGCAAGACTTGACTGAATGGCAGCTCTTTGTGAGAAGTAGATATGAGAACCATGGCTTGCTTTTATAAATTGTCAGGGTTTTAAAATACAGCTCAGGGTTAACACTTACATCTATACTATTTATATTACTATTATTTTAAATTAGTCCTGAGAAAAGCAACTAGAAGATAAATTGTTCTTTAAAGTCAAGAAAGAATAAGCTCCAGTAGTGCTGCTCTGTGGGGACAAGTGCATGGAGTACTGCATATAGGGCATAGGTTAAGGGCGTCTGCATGGCAGACCACCCCCTATGCTAGGCATGTGATTGGAAAATTGCTTAACCCATCGGCACAACTCTGGGCACGAGGCCATGTGTTGCAGTCCCACTCTTTGATTGTTCACTGAAAGGACAGTTAAAAGACATTACATTGGTGGCTGTCTATATTTTGCTTAGGCTCTGCCTGAGTACATATACATGGTAACTGCACAATAAAATCAGGCCTGCTTCCTGATTGGTCTCTGGAGGTCTTGATTAGAGACTCCACAGCCACACTCTCCTCTACTCTGTTCTGTGGACCTCCTTAGGGATGAGAGACCCCAAGCTCTCGTTACTTGGAAATCCACATGATCCTGCAGGAGGGTCCATTTTCCCTGACTGATATTGCGTTGGAAGAGTCAAGTTCTGCTTTCAGCTTTCCTGATTTATCTTGTTCTGTGTGTCTTGGGGTCACATTTATCTGTGCATGCTAATGACATGAAAAATTTAATTTTGGAAAAAAATCTGAAAGTGACCAGGGCAGGATAGATTTCAAGTGTCCTGAATGTTCCTCTAAGCAAAATTAAATTTACACATTTCCATTATTAGATATTGCAAAATGTTTTTAGTGATTGAAACAGAATGGACTAATACATAAAAATATTTTTCCAAATTCTTGTGAATTATATTCACAAGCCTATAATTTGCCACCATGAAGTGGATCTTACCAGCACATTTATTTGATTTTCTAAAAGACTTAATGTACTTCCTTTGATCATGGTCCCTTGTGTGACATTTACCAACTGAAAGTTCTTAACCATCTGAGATTCCATCTATAAAATGAGGTTTTGAACATAGAACCTCATTTCCCTCTAAAGATTTCAAAATGTACAATTACTCAAACAATAATGGTTCTATGAGTTATGAAGATGATCAAAGCAAGATTATCAATCACAATATTAAAACTTATTAATTCCCTGGTATTAAGTATACAAATTAGTAGTGTTTAAAATCTCTACATGACATACCATATGTAAGTTATGTCCCATGAAGTTATTAAATTGAAAAATGAAGAATTAAACCTGACATTCCCTAAAAGAAAAATTGATTCATTTTAGCAGGATCTCAAAGAAGCAAACATCTTTAGAAGACAATATCCTCATTACACCACACAGAACATGGTCCTCTGGGCTCCAACAGTTCTAATAAGCCCAGAGGACCATGTTATGTATGGTGCAATGAGGATATTGTTTTCTGAAGATGTTTGCTTCTTTGAAAAGCAAAAAAGCTACTGGAAAAGCTCACTAGTAGACTTAATTTCCTGCTCCAATGCCCTTTTTAGAATCCACACTAACTCTGCATCTGAGGACACAGAGTTACTTTGCCGCCTGAAAAAGCTGAGCAGAGCACAAACACTTGTAAGTTTTATGGAAAGGATGTGTTTAAGTCCTGTCTCTGCAGATTTGTAATTTTAATGTCTGTAGAAACGCAAGAAATTCCCACTGGAGAACACAGAACTGTGGCTGCCTCAGTGGGACATTTCATCTCTTCTAAATTTTATTGTCTTCTCTGATGGATAACAGCAATCCAAGAGATCTTGGCTTCAAACTCTTAAAGTTTCATGGACACATCTGGAAAAGGATCTTGATTGAGATCATTTTTTCATGTTGATAAGGAAACTTAAATTACTCTAATTCTGGTCCTAAAATCAAATTAGTCCAAACCTGTCCCACAACTTATAATGCATCTACTTTGATGTGAGAAACTCCTGGTTACCCCATAATTTCCCTGAAGCCCTGAAGTGTGTGATGGGCCTCTCTTTCCTAGTTTGCACATCGAGCACACCTTTTTGGGGGTAGTCATGGTTTGGTATGTCATTCTTTCCAAAATGATATTCCTGTGGCTCAAGTTCTAAGTGAAATGTTAAAATTTAAAAAAGGAGGGGAAGAGCTATAGGTCACATGTTTTAGAAATCACAGGCAGATAGAATCTAGTCAGATTCGAGGTAGAGTCTGAGCTGGAGTCCACTCTAAGAAACCTACAGGATCAACTCCACCTTCTCTGAGAGAAACCATGTAAAAAGCAGGCTCAGTCTCCTGGGTACTGTATAAAAATATACATAAAAGTATTAAAGCGCTATGTTAAAAAGGATCCCCATTATCTGGAGTCAAAAGAAAGGACAGTCATTTAAAGCAGACCCACTTATGTTCCAGTTGTAGAAATCAGAAGATAGTTCTTAAACACTGCCATTATCAACATGTGAAGGGTTAGTACAGGCATGATAATGAATGAAACATTTGTTTTTTCTAGAGGTAGCTGGAAACTTGGACTAAATGGAAATATATAAAATGAAAACTCATATCCACAGACAGAAATTCCACATGGATAGAATGAGGGAGGTTGGAAAACTGAAGAAGAAAGTCACAATAATTGCCAAAGCACAAGACCTCCAAAGCCGCATGAGAGGAAAACATAAAATAGGAAAAGAGTGCAAGTCATTGAACAAGTATTTCAGCATATGAACACTTAGGAAAGACACATCAAGGGGGGAGGAAAAGTGTCCCCTCCTGCAGCCCTCATCCTGGACCAGCCACATGAAAGTTTTGTGCCTTTGGTGAATTGGGCTCTGCCTTACTCCCTGGCATAGCCCATTAATCGCCAATATGCTACCTGGAATACTTTCCCTCATACACACTCACTTCCTTGGAGGCTTTGGAATGAGCCATGGCAGAAGGTTGGCCAGAACTCCCAACTTTGTGGAGCCAAGAAGAGCTCATTGGAGAGGTGCAGATTTACAGACCACACCTTTGTTGTAATGTGGACATGCTGTGTAATTAGGTGTTTTGAGTCCATTCTCTTTGTAGCCATGATTTTTCATAGAGGAAAATAATTTAATCGCTAATTGTGAGGATTAGGACACAATATACTGAACAAGTGGGTTCCAACCAGTTAAAGAAGGTTCTCTGGGGAGCTGGGCATGGTGGTATTTGCCTGTAATCTCAGCAGCTTGGAAGGCTGAAGTAGGAGGGTCATGAGTTCAGAGCCAGCCTCAGTGAAAAAATTCACTAAGAAGTTCAGTGAGATCCTGTCTCTACATAAAATAGGGATACGGATGTGGCTCAGGGGTTGAGTGCCCCTGAGTTCAATATTTGTCATTGTACCCCCCCCAAAAAAAGAAAGTTTGGGGATTGAGTCTCAGGCTTTGGATTTATAAGAGCTTTTATGGAGGTTCTAAAGTGTGGAACTAGTATAGAATAAGTGTTATGGGCCACACTCTGGGTTAAATGTGCATGCATTTGAGTTCAGGCTTATATATATATATATATATATATATATATATATATAATCAATTTGATGTTAATCTACTGATGGAATATTTCCTGCACAAGGCATGCATGTGCTTTATTTAAAGTCTCAAAGAGTAGATATATATTTTAAATAAGCTGAAGCTACATATTGAAAAATAATAGTCATCAGAAAATCATGTATGTTAAGCTAGATCATTTCATGTCTCTTTAGAACATGTAGATCTATAAGGCAAGATAGTAAGAGAAACAATAAAACTGAAATATTCATGAACTTGAGATACCATTTAAAAATCTGAGGTGAATGTTGGTCCACAATCTGACTTCCATAACAAGACACCTATAGCACAAATATTAAAAATCAAGAATAAATAAAGGGGATAGATTCGAACTAAAAAGCTGCTTCTCAGCAAAAGAAACAATAATGTGAAGAAAGAAACTACAGATTTTATACAAATCTTTACCACACATAATTCAGAAAAAGCACTAATGTCTAGGGTATATAAAGAACTCAAAATTAACACAAACAACAACAACAAAAATCAATTAACAAATGGTCTCAGTAACTGAACAGAAAACGTGACAGAAGAAATATAAGCCATTAACAAATATATGAAAAAACATTCCACCTATGTAGCAATTAAAAAAATGTAAATCAAAATTACTTTAAGATTTTATCTCACTTCAGTCAGAATGGCAATCATTGATAATACAGGCAACAATAAATGTTGGTGAGGTTATGGGGAAAAAGGAACACTCACACATTGGTCATGAGATTGACTCCAAATTGGTGCAGCCACCATGGAAAGCAGTATGGAGACATCTTGAAAAACCAGATGGAACCATCATTTGACCCAGCTATCCCTCTCTTTGGACTATACCCAATGGACTTAGAAGCAGCATACTAAAGGGAAACAGCTGCACCAATGTTTACAGCAGCACAATTCACAATAGATAAACCATAGAACCTACCTATGTTTCCTTCAACAGATAAATGGATAAATAAAGTGTGATATATATATTTTATATATATATATGTATATATAAATTTCCCCCACCAATGGAATATTACTTAGCTTCAGAGATGAATGAAACTATGCCATTTGGTGGTAAAAGGATAGAGTTAAAGAATATCATGCTAAGTGAAATAACTCCCACCCCACCCCCCCCACACTAACAGAAACACAAAGGCCAAATGTTCTCTCCAATAAGTGTATGCTAATTCACAATGGGGGTGGGGAAAAATAGTTATTTAGATTAAGTAGAGATGATTGCAGGTAGGGCAGGGATTATGGGGATAGAACTGATAGTAGAATGAAACAGACATTACATATAATACATACTTTTCAATGGTTATATATAAATACACCACCAGGGAAGGTCCACACCATGTACACCTCAAGAATGGAATGCTAAATGAGTTTTACTCCATGTATAATATGTCAAAATTTACTCTACTATCATGAATACCTAAGAAGCGTAAGAAATTTTAAAAATGACAAGGGAAATTTTATATACCGAGAAGGTTTGTGAGTTAAAAACTGTTCAATGAATGGTAATTTCATTAAGGTTAAATAAAAGTATAAAAGACTACCTTGAGCCCCTGCAAAATAACAATGGTAAATAGAGTTGCCCAAGTCAGTCTGCGCAACTAGGTATAATCACATAATTTTTGGTTTACAATTCTTTTCTATTTGTTTTACCAAGCAACAAAGAACAATACTTACAAGTTGAGCAGAGAGGAAACATTACATAGCAGTGTTATGAATACTATGAATAGTGCTGTGAGCACTCAAAGAAATCATTCTCAACTTCCTCCCCCATGCAATAAAAAATCATGCAGTTGAAATACACACTAGTTACTGACTAGATAACACATACATGTGTTTGTGACATTAAGTATGTGGGCAGCTGCTCAACTTGGCAGGTCAGATCCAATAGATAATAAGGAAGACACTCTCTTCAAACAAGACAGTGTTTCCTTGAGTAATACTATGAAAACAAGAGAAAGCAAAATGTAAGACACAGGCATCTGTATTGCCAGACTAGGAAAACCCAACCACTGAACCTATGTACTGGGGAGTTTCAAAGAGCTTCTTAGGGACCTCAATGGGAAGTGCTGGGCAGAGCATCCGCTCCACAGGTGAGAGTTTGAAGTCTTGTTCAAAATTGTATTGAAAGTGAGGCCGAATAAATACAAGTTAGAACAAAGAAAACTTCATTCTAACATCTTGCATGACCTGGTGATCCCCTGAAAGATACTAAGTCCTCCCAAGAACAGGTAAGATCCTAGAGGAGGGAGTGATAGCTTTGAGATGTCTAAATAAATTGGGATTCCAATGAGTGAGCCACCCAGCAGGTTGCATTGAGAAGTCAGGATTCTTTATCTGTTTCATCAAGGATTGCAGACATCATTCAATCAAGAAAAGGGAAGATCTTTAGTATTTTCCTTAGAACTCTAGGACTGAACCTTCCCTCCTGGCCTTATAAATAGTTTAGACTCTCATATGTAAAATGAAGCCAGTTTTCTGCAAAAAATAATGTAAAGATAAGCATGAAACCTAGATATTTACCCTTTGGAATAAAGAATGGTGTGAATATTATTCTCCTAGAACTTATCATTATATTTCAATATTTATTTTCCAAAATAAATTTAAATGAAATATTGGTGGGTGGTGTTTTGTTGACCCAAAAGGCTCACATATGCACAGAATATTGTGTTTTTACTTTTTGAACAGGAATTGTAGATGAGAGTCTAGAGGATTATTTTAATCAAAATTGTTTTTCTCTCTCTGTGGTGTCATGGGCTCTTGGAGCTACAAATCTGAGGAAGGACATGGTTAGTTTATAGTATGTTATAGTCTCTGGGTTGCAGAAGGTTCTCAGAGAACATGACACATGCTATCTATTGTATAATCCAACAAGTATAACAAACATTATATTGTAAATTATTAAGTAGAAACAAAGGGTCTACAAAATCAAAATATGTAATGAAATAAAAAATATGGGGGCATAAATGATCCTACAGTTTGTCTTTCTTTTTACACTCATCATTTTACATGTTTCTAGTTACACATTTTTACTGGGTAAGCAAAACTAAAGAAGTGGTGCCAAATTATGATGATTTTCCTACACTAGATGTGAGTATAGTCACCTCAGTGATGAACATCATAAAATTCATGAGGAACTGCATGGTTTTTTCAGTCAAAGAGTCAGGATAGGCCTATGGACCATATGGACTCTCCAGGAAACATTAAGACTATTTCCCCCTTCAGCAACCCTGCTTTATTGCCTGAATATGCACGTTGGCTTCTAGTCTCTTGGGTCTTTCTCCTCTCCCTGATTGGGAGCTTGTATAACTCTCCGAAGTTGTAGATCCTTTAGGGAGTACTGCTACTCTATAAGGTGAAATGTTAAACTCATAATTCAAACTAGGGATATCTGGGCATTATTTTAGTATCCCTAGGTCCTTCCTATAACTTTCTTATTTTCCCATAATTACAAACAAGTGAGTATATAATTTACATAAATAATATTCTTTAAATAATACTTGATTAAACATATGAAATAATTAATGCAGACGTTATAGCATTTTTTACCCAATAGAATGTTTTACTATTGCATCGATCTATTAGCAAAGTAAATAGTGGGAGATGTGTGACCTAATAACATCATTAAATGCATGACAAGGTTAAGATTAAGAAATTCACACTTTATTTACCAACAAATTGAATCTGTAATAAAATATAAGTAAAAACGCTCTGTAAAACTGGCATGGTGGACCATGCTTTGACCCTAGGGATGTGAGAAGCTTTGCAAGTTCAAAGTCAGGCTCTATAACTTAGTGAGGCCCTATACAACTTAGCAAAACCTATCTCTAAATAAAAAAAAATTTTTTGAGAATGTGGTTTTCTGAGTAAGTGCCCCTAAGTTTAAGAGGCTCTTAAAAATTTAAATTTTAAATTTCATATAAATCTTAAGAGACTTCTGAAATAATCAACTCTGAGTATTATTATTTCTCCAGTTGTGAAAAATGAGACTCTTAAGTCATTGTTGATTTATACTAAAATTTTATCCGTTTAGGGATGCACAATTCTATACTTGTATTTCCTTATATCTACAATATCTGCTAAAGGTGTTAAGAAAATTTTCAGCAAATGCCAAAAGCAATTACCCATTTTCTACATTTAAATGATTTTTTTTCCACCTAGGTCCCAAATGCTTCAAGGGATGAGCTATAGATAAGAAACTTACTACCATCTTTATATTTGTCATGGTGTTTTTGTAAATATGTTGCTGTTATCTAAGGTACACACTTTGGACAAATGTTACTCCACATTTGCTACAGATATGAGGTCAGAAATAAAAAATGTCTGAAATTTGAATAGAGTCTTGGACACATTCTTTGGGTTTATATATGCTATAAATCCTGCAGTGTTGTAAAAATATTTGATCAATGGCCAAAAGTTTTGAAAAATTTTTCTGTATGTCCTCTCACTTGTATGAATTCTGAAGTGCTGAGTAGGGTGTAAACAACTATTGGAGACTCTGTCACCTACTTTACATTTATATAATTTCTCTGCTATTATATCACTGGTGTGAAATAGTGTTGAACTACTGTGAAATAAGGGTTGATTCATCCTGAAAGACACTGATGCAATGTTTGCATTGTAATACTTCTCTCCAGTATAACATCTATAATGTTTAGTAAGATGAGATCTTCAATATTAAAAGCTTTGCCATTCTTCACATTTATAGGACTTCTCTCAAGTATGGGTTCTCTGGTGTCGAGTAAGTGATGATTGTTGACTAAAATCTTTGCCACATTCTCTACATTTGTAGGGCTTCTCTCCAGTGTGGTTTCTCAGGTACCGAGTAAGTACTATTTTTTTATTAAAACTTTTGCCACATCATTTATATTTGTAGGGCTTCTCTCCAGTGTGGATTCGCTGGTGCTGAGTAAGTGATGATTTTTGACTGAAACTCTTGCCACACAATTTGCATTTGTAAGGCTTCTCTCCAGTATGAATCCTGTTGCGGCAATAGAGATGTGAGTTTGTATTAAAACTTTTGCCACACACTTTACACTTGTAGGGCTTCTCTCCAGTATGAATCCTGTTGTGGCGATCAAGATCCGAGTTTATATTAAAACTCTTGCCACACACTTTAGATTTGTAGGGCTTCTCTCCACTGTGGATTCGCTGGTGCTGAGTAACTGATGACTTTTTACTGAAACTGTTGCCACACACTGTACATTTGTAGGACTTATCTCCTTTATGAATCCGGTTGTGGCAATCAAGATTCGAGTTTACATTAAAACTTTTCTCACACTCTTTACATTTGTAGGGCTTCTATCCCATATGAATTCTCTGGTAATTTTTAAGGCTTGGTTTTTGACTGAAACCTTTCCAAAATTGTTTACATATGTAGGGCATTACTCCAGGGTGTGTCCACAGGTGACAAATAAGATTGGAGCTTTTATTAGAAGTTTTGTCACATTTTTTGCATTTGCATGGCATATCTCTTTGAACACTGTGATGTTGAGTAAAGCTCTTGAGTGCATTGCATTCTTCACATTGGTAGGTCTTCTCTGCAGAATAAATTTTTTGGTGTTGAATAAGGGTTGAAAAACTTTTTAAGGCTTTCCCACACTTTTTACATTTACAGGTCTCTGCTTCAGTCTAAATTTTCTGATACTTAACAAGTTGTAACTTTTCACTAAAAGTTTTTCAACATTTTTTAAATTTGTAAAATTTATCACTGTCATAGTATCTGCTGTGTTTAAAAAATATATCAAAGTATTTGCTTGCTCAATATCTTCTATACTTATAGGGTTCTCTTTCTCTATAAATTTTCTTGTATTAAGCAAGCTCTGCACTGTGGTTAAGAGCCCTTTCACATATCTTACACTTGCAGGTTTTGTCTTGGCTATGAATATTTTAATGAATAATAGTTTTTGATCACTAAAGAAAGACTTTCCTACATTTTTCATCTTGGTAAATTTCCTTTAGACAAGGACTAGGATTTCTCTATATTCATAATTTTTATCACCAATGTAAATATACTGGTCATTACTCAGGGTAGAGACATGGCTTATTTTATTAATTATAGCATTATCTATATGGTGCACTTTTCAGAAATCTGTATCAGATTTGTCATTGAGCAATAGTGAGGAAGTAGAAACTTTTCTACAATTCTTAATATTATCCATTTGGGCACAAGGAGAAAATAATCTTTTGTTTCAGAAAAAAATGGACATTTTATAAAGAAACTCCCCAAACGATCACTTTTAGAAATATTTTTTCTGTACAAATGTTTGACTGGAATTTTAAATCAGTGCTAGTTTTATAATTGGCCAAGTTAAAAACTGATGCATGGACTAGATTTTAAATTTTCCACATTGCCTTTCAGTTCAAAAATGGCTGTGGATTTATTCTTAAAGCCACATAAAACTCCTCAAAATAGTTGGAATACATTGAATTTTTGTTTCAGATATTAATTTTCTCTGGTGTCTTTTGACCATAAAATTTTTATCATTAATAGGGACTACTGATTGATTTTGTCTATTATAATACAATTTTTGAAATTTACTCTCACCCATATTTTCCCATTGTTTTCTAGGTTGTAAATAGTCAAAGTCACACTTTCCATATCTTTCATCTCTCTCTTTTATTCCCTGCTCTGGTAAAATTTGTCGAGAATGATGAGAAGTCATGGCTGTAAAAAATAAAATAACAACCATGTTTACTTACTGTACGGGACTGAGTATATTTTGCTAACCTAAGAAATTACAGCAAAAAATAACATCAGCAGGGGAGTGGATTACTAAATCCAAGTCTATCATTACTGTAGAAATATATAAATCAAATAAAAATACACACAGAAAATTACTTTGAAGATTGTCTTAATAATTTTGTGTTCACAGTATCCAAGATGAGTACATTACTATGGGGAATAATATAGTAGAGAAAAATACATTGTGTTACACAAAGATTTTCCTCCTTTAAAATATATTTTAAAAATCTACCAACTTTCTTCTGTTTCATTAAAGATAAAAATATGAAACATGTGAATATTTGGGGATTGTTGAAAAAGGGGTTCCTGCTTACCAACAGAAAAAAAACATGGCTAAATCAACTGTAAACAAAGTTATGAATCACTCAAAGGGAATAGTCAATTATCATTTAAAAGAAGTTTACTGAACTAAACCAACACACAAAAAACAGAATAAAAATTAGTCAAGAATTGTCAATAGTACCAAGCAGAAAATGTATGTTGAAAGACTTTTTTTAGAAAACGTCTGAAAGAGTCACGGGTGCTTGTACATAGCAACATAGGAGGTTGAGTCAGAGCCTCAAAATTTTATGCAAAGTGCTAAATCACCCTTTAGTTCTTTTTCCAGTACTAAAACACATCTCAGAAAATAGATAAAATGAACATCCAAGCAGCTCAGTTTTCTCCAAGTTGTAAAGACTCAAAGTAGGTTGTAATCCCCATTTTTAAAAACTCAGAATACGGAGAGCATCCAAAAGAAAAATGGGTCACCTAGAAATGTGTAACTATATAATTGTGAAATCCTTAGTCAAATCCTCACAACACACGAAGGAATTCAAGTCTATCTATATTCAAGGGATGAAAGAATAAAATTATCAACCAAGACATTATATTAACAGTTACTACCTTTCAAAAAAGAAGGAAAATGAAAACTTTAAACATATAAAAATACACACACTATTCATCAACACCAGATCTGTTCTCCAAAAAGTACTAAAGGTAATCTTTCATAATAAAATGTAAGTGCACACCATCATAATTTATATGAAATTGTAAATATTTCTTGGCAAATCAATTCTATTTTATTGTAATGATGGGTCATAACACATGTAATTTTTCAATAGAATTTGAAAGAAAAAAGCATAACAACAATACTGTTAATAGGCATATATACCTGTAACAATGATATAAGATTAAAAGGACACATAAATATATTCAATTTTTTAATAAAGTGAAGTCAAGTTGATACTCAAAGTATGAGAA
This sequence comes from Ictidomys tridecemlineatus, assembly GCF_052094955.1. Taxonomy (NCBI): domain Eukaryota; kingdom Metazoa; phylum Chordata; class Mammalia; order Rodentia; family Sciuridae; genus Ictidomys; species Ictidomys tridecemlineatus. Next base: position 16,630,188 of record NC_135492.1, on the reverse strand, counting down.
GGAGATTCTTCATTTTTAGAGATTTTGTTGGCAAATGCAAGATTACAAAATTCTGATCAAAACAAAACTTGGATAACTGCATTAACTCTAAATATTGCAACTGTAGGTAATCTACAGGATACTCTAAATCTAAGAACACACACATACTGAAAGCAAAAGGATATAATAATCACACATACAAAAGTGATCGAACAAAACCTGGGCTGTCTAAATTATAATACACAAAACATAGTTTAAGACAGTTATAGGACATAGAAGATATTTTAAATTTAAAAAAAGAAACTTTAAAAAGAGGCAAAAGAGAGAAAAGGACCCTTTCCCTAAGTTCTGAATTAAGAGTAAATACATTAACTACGTACTTCATACTTCTCCAACACACAAAAAAAAACACTGAGAGGGTTGAATGAATACAAAGAATCACTGTCATACTAAGAGACATAAATCCCCACTTACTGAAAAGGGAAATACAGTGAAGCAAAATGGTAATTGCAAAGTATAAGACTTTGAAAATATTTTGAAACTACTATGGACTTATTAAATCCCTTTTCTTAATCACAACTGGGATATGATGCTCGTTAGATCAAATTTATATATTAAAACAAAGGTTAATAAATATTTAAGTGATAGTTATTTTGTAACCAGCATGGAATAAATATTTGAAATCAAAAGTGGTAGGGATTTTCAAAAATCCCTAAATATGTGTCAGTTGATTGAACACTCTTGGGCATGCTGTTGTTCAAAATTGAAAGATTAAATTTAAAGGTGTTTATACTACTTAAAGTTAACTAGAGGCTCCATGTAGTATTCATCAACCTCCTATTGTTAAAAAAATTTTGCAGAGAAATCTATCCTTTAAATTGTATGAATATCTTCTAAATACAAATAAGACTATTTCCCTGCTAAAATATATACTAAATGTTACAGCATTCAATTGTAAATGCAAACATGGAGTCAGGTAGACAGAGTTCTTAGTGAGTGTGGCAATAAGCCCTCATATTAATAGCAAATTAAAAACATTGCACACCAGTGTTGTTACATTGTTATTCAACAGAGCCATCACGGGGGACACAAACCAAATGTCCCTTGAAAAGAAAGATGAGCCATATTGGAATATTGAAACTATAGAACTTTGAAGTCAAAGAATTTATTCTAATTATATATTTTACAAAATGTATCTACACTAGGTTAACTGAAATGTCACAGAAAGAATACTGCAGAATTTTACAAACATAACATCTCTAAACTAAAAATGAAGCTTTCTGAAAAAACAGAATAGTTTTGTAATGAGGAGACAGAAATAAGCCCTTGCTTTCTAGGCACTTTTTTTGAGATGTAAACTTTGTAGAGATATATTGCATAACAATTTGAATTAATGTTACTGAACTGTATATTTAAAATTTGGAGACAGAAGGTTTTATTTTGTGGTTTTAATTACAATGAAAATTAGAAGAAAGAAAATTGCAAGATTTCTCAAAGCTACATTTAAAAGAATGTGGTCTTTATCCTTGAAATAAGAACAGGTCATTAATATACAAATGATGAGCATGCAAGTAATCTCAGCTACTAGGAAGTCTGAGGCAGGCGAATTGCAAATTCAAGACATCCTCAATAACATAGTGAGAACCTCTCTTCAAATATGAGTGAAAAGGAGCTTGGGGTGTAGTTCAGCATGAGAGTATAACTTCCATCAATCCCCATTACACTTGTACATAGAAAACTTCAATTTCTATGTACATGGGCAAAAAGAAAATCCAATTAACATAAAATAAAAAAGCCATCGACAAAAGAGGTTTAATATTTATACAAGCAAAAGCACATATAATATTATTGGCAATACAAACAAGAATCATACATATCTCAGTTTGTGAAGCAAATAACTGATATGAGGAAACCCAGTCCTTAATAGGGAACCTACTGTATACAATTAAAAAAGAAAAAATAACAATAAAATTGTAAATATCTACCAATGTATTATTTTACAAATCCTCTAACTCAAATAAAACTTACACCATCTCTCGAAACAGCAGTCTTTGTCCAACTTGACATTCATTCCATAGCAGATAATTTCACAGAAAAACCAGTACACATATCAGAAAAAAACACTGATAAGAAAAATTTAGTGAAAAAATGTATAAATAAGATTAGTGAAACTGACTTGTGATAGTAATGTATTACAATGGGTAGACCTAGAGATCTTCACAAATGTGCAAAACTTTCCTGCAAATAATGGAAGAAGGGCTGGAGTTATAGAGTATTTTTAGAGAGCTTGCCTAGCATGTGTGAGCCCCTAGGTTCAATTCTCAGCACCATATATGAATAAATACGAAATTTATTAACAACTAAAAATATTTTTAGATTATGGAAGAGCTGTCAGATAATATTGACACTCAAAAGGCAAGGGAAGTGTTTTGTTGTTAATTTGAATTATGGAGGAAAAGCAGGATACTACATAATTTTAAAGCACAAAACACAGGACAGGGTTTTCTATGATAACAAGAGAAAGAATTCAAAGCTTCTCTAAAATATTTTCTGCTGAATAATGTCTCAATGAACCTTTTTGAATTTAGGCTTCCTCCTCTACCGCAACTATGTCCTCTGCGATATGTGGGCCACAAAATTTGACATCACTGCATTCCTCTAAGTCAACCATATGTCAAGTGAAAGATATATATCATGCCACCAAAGGAAAACATTAAGGATGAAAATAAACATCATTAACATTGTCTTGTCAGCACCAAGAACTACCCCATCTTCTTTATTGAAAGCATAAAACTGCAACACATTCTTGTGGAGAAGTTCCCAAAAGATATACTTCAAGGGAAGAAAACTAAATAATGATAATTAGGAATTTTGAAGGAAAGTTATGCTCACCTACAAAGACTAGGTTGCTGTAGTTCTCCAACATCACTTCTCTATATAAATTCTGCTGAGCAGGATCCAGTCATTCCCATTCCTCCTTAGAAAAATCAATAGCCACATCCCCAAATGTCAATGGCTCCTGAAATAAAAATTGTTAGATCAATAGAACATGGACCAAACCATTATTCAGTTTTTAATATGAATTAAGAGTTAGTAGAACTGACTGTCATGTAGGAGAGTAAATTTAATTATGTAATAAGATACTTTCCATTATCTAATTCAGAGGAAAATACATAAGACTAAAAACAGTATATATATTCCACATCAGAGTGAAGTGAAGGATCTATACCATAATCCAAGCAATGAATAAAAGCCCAACTTCTAACTTTTCTGCCATCAGTGAATGTGAAATTTGGCAGAAATTCCAGATGCAAATCAGACTCGTCAAAGATATTCTCATAAGGGAGACAAAAAGGCTGGTAAAAAAGGTTTTGAAAACAGTCTGGTTCCTATTTTCCAAGCTTTCTATCCATGAGATAGATTGAGATCCCCAATACAATTAGTTTCAAGTATCATCCATGACACATTCCAAGTGTGTAAATTATTCATAAAATATCAACATTTGGATACAAGTAAAGTGACACTTCCACCTCGTGAAAAGACAAACTTGAATTTTTTAAAGTTCTATAAGCAGTTCAACAAGTGAATAAATTTGGTACAATAGAATAAACAATGGGTTATAAAAGACTTCAAAGAGGAGATTAAAAAATTTTTAGAGGTAAACAAGAACACAGAAAAAACATATCAAAATCTCTTGGACACTATGAAAGCAGTACTAGAAGGAAACTTCATTGCATGGAGTTCATTCCTTAAAAGAAGAAAAAGTCAATAATTCATCTCATACTTCATATCAAAGCTCTAGAAGAACAAATCAAAAACAAAAGCAGTATAAGGCAAGAAATAATTAAAATTAGAATTAAAATTGAATTAAAAGAAACAAATAAAACCTTGACAAAAAGTTGGTTCTCTGACAGACCCCTAGCTATGATAATGAAAAGAAGAAGAGAGAAAATTCAAATTACCAGCATACATAATGAAAAAGGTATTATCCCAACAGACACCTCAGAAATAGAGAGGATATTTAGAAATTATCTTGAAAATGTATACCCCACTAAAATAGAAGACATTGAAGGAATCAGCAAATTACTTAAGTCATATGATATGCTCAGATTGAATCAGAAAATATATACAATTTAAACAGACCAATATTAAATGATGAAATACAAGATGCCAACAGAAGCTTATCAACCAAGGAAAGCACAGGCCCAGATGGATACAATGCCGAGTTAAACAAGACCTTTAAAGAAGAAATTCAAAATACCGATATTCTTCAATTTATTTCAGAAAATTCAGAAAGAAGCAGCACTTTGAAAAATATTCAATGAGGCCAATATCACCCTGATCCCCAAAGCAGGCAGAAACAAATGAAAGAAAGAAAACTTCAGGCCAATATCTCGAATGAACATAGATGCAAAAATTCTGAATAAAATTCTGCCAAATTAAATACAAAAACATATTAAAAAGCTCGTGCACTAAGATCAAGTGGGGTTTGTCCAGGAATATAATATTGGTTCAACATGTAGAAATCAATAAAGGTAATTCATCACATCAATAGACTTAAAAATAAGAATCATATGATCATCTCAAGAGACACAGAAAAGTCATTTGACAAAATACAGCAACCTTTCATGTTCAAAAAATTAAAAAAAAAAACTTGAGATAACAGGAACATACCTCAACATCATACTGGCTCTCTACATTAAGCCTAAGGCCAACATGATTCTAAAGGGAGAAAAACTAAAGGCATTCCCTCTAAAAACTGAAACAAGACAGGGGTGCTCTCTCTCACCATTTCTATTCAACATATTTCTTGAAACACTGGCCAGAGCAATTAGACAGATGAAAAAAATTAAAGGAATAACTATAGGAAAAGAACTGAAATTGGCACTATTTGCTGACAATACGATTCTATACCTAGAAGACCCCAAAAGCACCACCAGAAAACTTCTAGAACTAAAAATGAATTCAGCAAAGCAGCAGGATATAAAATTAACACACATTAAAAAAGGCATTTCTGTATATCAGTGGCAAAGCCTCAAGAAGGAAATAAGAAAACCTACCCCATTTACAGTAACTTCAAAAAAAGAAAACATAAGATACTTGGGAATTAACTTATCGAAAGAGGTGAAAGATCTATACAAGGAAACCTACAGAACCCTAAAGAAAGAAATCAAAGTAGACCTTAGAAGATGGAAAAATCTACCTTACTCCTGCATAGGCAGAATAAATATTATCAAAACGACCATACAACCAAAAGCACTATACTGATTGAATACAATTATGAACAAAATCCCAATGACATTTCTCATAGAAATAGAAAAAGCAATCATGAAATTCATCTGGAAAAATAAGAAGCCCAGAACAGTTAAAGCAATTATAAGCAGGAAGAGCAAAGCAGGCGGTATGACTATACCAGACCTTAAACTATACTACAGAGCAATAGTAACAAAAACAGCATGGTATTGGCACTAAAACAAGCCAGTGGACCAATGGTACAGAATAGAGGACACATAGACAAACTCACAAAATTACAATTATTTTATATTAGACAAAGGTGCCAAGAACATGCATTGGAGAAAAGATAGCCTCTTCAACAAATGGTGCTACATAAACTGGAAATGCATTTTCAAAAAAATGAAATTAAAACCCTATCTCTCAACATGCACAAAACTCAACTCAAAGTGGATCAAGGACCTACAATTTAAACCAGAGACTCTGCATCTAATAGATGAAAAAGTAGGCCATAATCTTCATCACATGGGGCTAGGCTGCCCCAACATCCTTAATAAGATACCTATAGCACAAGAATTAAAACCAAGAATCAACAAATGGGATGGATTCAAATTAAAAAGTTTCTTCTCAGAAAAAAAATCTGAGGTAAACAGAGAGCCTACATCCTGGGAGTAGATTTTTACCCCTCACACACCAGATAGAGAACTAATATCTAATATATAAAGAACTCAAAATGCTAAGCACCAAAAAAAACCCAATAATCCAACCAACAAATTGGCCAAGGACCTGAACAGACACTTCTCAGAAAAGGATGTAGAATCAATCAACAAATATTTTTTAAAAAACGTTCATCATCTCTTGCAATTAGAGAAATGCAAATCAAACCCACTCTAAGATATCATCTCACTCCAGTCAGAATGGCAGCATTCATAAAGACAAACAACAAGTGTTGGCAAGGATGTGGGAAAAAAGGCACACTCACACACTGCTAGTGGGACTGAAAATTGGTGCAAACAACATGGAAAACTGTATAGAGATTCCTTGGAAATCTGGGAATGAAAACACTATTTCACCAGGCTATTCCTCTTCTCCGACTATTCTCAAAGGACTTGAAAACAGCATACTACAGGGTCACATCCATGTCAATGTTTATAGCAACACAATTCAGAATAGCAGACTGTGGCGCCAACCCAGATGCCCTTCAGTGGATGAATGGATAAATATATGGGGCATATATACACAGTACAATTTTACTCAGCAATAATAAAATCATGGCAATTGCAAGTAAATGGATGGTATTGGAGATTGAAGTTAGGCAAACCCAAAAAATCAATGTTGAATGGTTTCTCTCATATAAGGAGGTGTACTATAGTGGGGTAGGGAGGGGAGCATAGAGGAAAAAATGAATTCTACATAGGGCTGAGAGGTTGGAGGAGAAGGGAAGAGACAGGGGTTTAGCAGTGATTGTGGAATGTGATGACACCGTTATCCAAAGTACATGTATGAAGACCCAAATTGGTGCCAACATACCTTATATAGAAGCAGAGATATAAAAAATTGTGACATATATGGGTATTAAGAGTTGTATTGCAGAAAGATATGGGTACATATAAAATGACATAAATTAGCATGAATATACTTTCTGTACAGAGTTACAAAAAATTGAGCTCTATGTGTGTAATAAGAAGTGTAATGCATTCAACTGTTGTCATGTATTTAAAAAAATAAATTTTTAAAAAAGAAAGGTATTGAAACCCATTGGGGAAACGATGAGCCTACTTGGCTATACATCTTAAAAATACAGAGCTGGAAGGGAAGATGCATGAACAACATGAGAAACCAAGAAAGAATGTACCCCAAACAAAGATGATACATTATTAGAATCCATGGTCAGAATAGCAGGATAAATGGTAGAAGGTACATAATTTTCTGTGAATTAAAGGATGATATGAGAACAAATACAGGCAGCAAAGGATCATTTTGTAAAGAGCTACATAAGCAAATACAGAAAGAAAAAGATTCCTTCAATAAGGAGATAGAGATTTTGAAAAAAAAAACCACCACAAAACAGAGATTCTTGAAATGAAAAAAACAGTAAACCAAATTAAGAACTCAATAGGAAGCATCTCCAACAGAATAGATCGCTTAGAAGACAGAACCTCTGACATTGAATGCAAAATATATAATCTTGAAATAATAAAGTTGACCCCAGTGAAGATGGTAAAAAACCATGAGCAGAAGATTCAAGAATTGTGAGATAATATGAAAAGACCAAATTTAACAACTGTTGGGATAGATGAAGGCATAGAGGTCTAAACTACAGAAATGGACAATTTGTTCAATGAAATAATACCAGAAAAATTTCCAAACACGTAGAGTGAATTGGGAAATCAAATACAAGGATCATATAGGACACAAAATGAACAAGATCACTACAGGTCTACAACAACGCATATCATAATGAAAACACCTAGCATACAGGAGAAGCAGAGCATTTCAAAAGCCACAAGAGAAAGAAATCAAATTACATATGGGGAAAACCAATCAGGATGTCTGATTTCTGAACTGAGACCTTGAAATCTACAAGATCCTGCAACAATATAAACCAAGCTCTGAAAGAAATGGATGCCAACCAAGAAGCATACCCAGCAAAATTAAATTTTGATTAGAAATTAGATTTCGATTCAGATGTTATTTTATGACAAAATAAAAACCTTCCATCATACACAAAATTAAAAGAATTTACAACCAGAAACCTGCACTACAGAACACCCTTGGTAAACATTCCATGAGGAAAAAATGAACAACAATAAAAAACCAGAAAATGGTAGTTTCACTCTAAAGGAAAAAGCTATCAAAGAGAAACTGACTTAGTTAAATACCAAAAATAAACAAAAATAACTGGGAATACAAATCTTGTCTCAATAATAACCCTGAAAGTTTAGTTCCAACTCAGACAGGCAGATTGGATAAAAAAAGACCAACAATATGCTGCCTCCAAGAGCGGCATCTCATTGGAAAAGACACCCACACACTGATGGTGACAAGTTAGAAAAAATATATCACTCAGGCTAGGACTAGGGCTAGGGCTCAGTGATAGAGCACTGGCCTAGCACATGTGAGACCCTGTATTGGATCCTCAGCACCACATAAAACTAAATAATAAAGGTATTTTGTCAATATACAAAAAATAAATATTAAATCACATACCACTCACATGGACTGTGGAGAAAACATTAAAATAGAGATTTAAAAATTCTTAGAGGTGAATGAGGACTCAGATACAACATATCAAAATCTCTGGGACACTATGAAGGCATTACTAAGAGGAAAGCTTATTGCATGGAGTTCATTCCTTAAAAAAAAAAGTCAAATGAATGACCTAAAATTACATTTCAAAGCCCTAGGAAAAACAATTAATTAAGAGCAAAAGCAGTAAAGGACAGGAAATTATTAAAATCAGAGCTGAAATCAATGAAATTAGAACAAAAGAAGCAAATAAAAATTTACAAGGTTACTGGGAATAGAACCACCATTTTACCCAGCTATCCCACTTCCCAGTCTATACCCAAAAGGACTTAAAAACAGCATACTACAGGGACACAGTCACAATGTTTTTAGCAGCACAATTCACAAGAGTTAAACTGTGGAGCCAACATAGATGCCCTTCAGTGGATGAATGGATAAAGAAAATGTGGCATTTGTACACAATGGAATATTACTCAGCAATAAAAGAAAATAAAATCATGGCATTTGCAGGTAAATGGATGGAATTGGAGAAGATAATGCTAAGTGAAGTTAGCCAAATCCGAAATAACAAATTCTGAATGTTTTCTCTGATATAAGGAGGCTGACTCATAGTGGGATAGAGAGGGGGATCATGGGAGGAATATTTAGGGCAGAGTGGTGGGAGGAATAGTGAGGGGAAAGGGATTAGCAAGGATGGATAATGATGTCTATTATATTTCACCACAGTACACGTATGCACACACGAATTGATGTCAACCTACTTTATATGCTGAGATATGAAAAATTCTGCTGTACATGTGTAATAAAGATTGTAATGTATTCCCCTTCAATATATTTTTTATTTTTTAGAAAATTTTCAAAATGAAACGTTGGTTCTTTGAAACAAAATACATTTGATAAAATATTATCCATGCTACTGTAGAGAAGGAGAGAAATACTCCAATTACTAAAATCCATGATGAAAAAGGAAATATCACCATGAACATTAGAGACATACAGAAGATAATTAGAAATTATATTGAAAATTTGTACTGCAATAAAACAGAAAATATTAAAATCATCAACAAATGTCTAGAATCATGTGACTTACACAAACTGAGTAAGTTAAACAGATCATTTTCAAGCAATGAAACAGAATATACAATCACAAGCCTACCAACCAAAAAATAAATAAATAAATAAATAAATAAAGCCCAAGACTCAATGAATACAAGACTTCAAAAAAGAACTAACACCAACATTCCTCAAATTATTCCATAAAATATAAAAAGAGGGAGCCCTTCCAAACTCACTCTATAAGGCCAATATCTCCTTGATGCTAAAATCAGACAAACACTAAAAAGAAAGTGTACTTCAGAGCAATATCTCTAAAAAGCAGAAGCAAGAATTCTGAATACAATTCTGGCAAATCAAATACAAAAACATATCAAAAGGATGGTTCATCATGATGAAGTGCTATTCATCCCAGGGATGCAAGGTTGGTTCAACATACAGATATCAATAAATGTAATTCATCACATTAGTAGATTAAAAGATAATAAACTTATGATCATCTCAACAAATGCAGAAAAACTATTTGACAAAACACAGCACTCTTTCATGTTCAAAACACTAGAAAAACTAGGGATAACAGAAACTTATGTCAACATTTTAAAGGCTATTTATGCCACGCCTCAGGCCAACATCATTCTAAATGGAGAAAAACTGAAGGCATTCCCTCTAACATCAGAAACAAGACAGGGATGCCCTCTCTCACCCCTTCTATTCAATATAGATCTTGAAACACTGGCCAGAGCAATTAGACAGATGAAAGAAATTAAAGAATAAATATAGGAAAAGATGAACCTAACCTAGCAGTATTTGCTGATGATATGATTCTGTACCTAGAAGACTCAAAAAACTCCACTAGAAAACTTCTAGAAATAGAATTCAGCAAAGTAGCAGGATATAAAATCAACACCGGTAAATCAAAGGTATTTCTGTATATCAGTGACAAATCCTCTGAGAGAGAAATGAGGAAAACTACCCCATTCACATAATCCTCAATAAAAAAGGATATTTGGGAATCAACAAGAGGTGAAGGATCTATACAATGAAAACTATGAAACACTAAAGAGAAATCAAAGACCTTAGAAGATGGAAAGATTTAACTTGATCTTGAATAGGCAGAATTAATATTATCAAAATGGCCCTACTACCAAAAGCACTCTACAGATTTAATGCAATTCTGATCAAAATCCCAATGGCATTCCTCATAGAAATATAAAAGCAATCATGAAATTTATCTGGAAAAATAAGAGACCCAGAAGAGCTAAAGCAATCCTTAGCAGGAAAATGGAGGCAGGTGGAATTGCTATAACAGACCTTAAACTATACTACAGAGCCACAGTAACAAAAACAGCATGGTTCTGGCATCAAAACAGGCTGGTAGACCAATAGCCCAGACCAACCCACAAAACCACAATAATCTTATTTTAGACAAAGGTGCTAAAAATATGCACTGGAAAAAAGAGAGCATCTTCAACAAATGGTGCTGGGAAAGCTGGAAATCCATATGCAGCAAAATAAAATTGAATCCCTCTCTTTCACCATGCATAAAAGTTAACTGAAAATGGATCAAGGATCTAGGAATTAAACCAGAGAGTCTCCAAATAGAAAATAAAGTAGGCCTTATCTCCATCATGTGGGATTAGGCTACAGTTTCTTTAATAACATTAATATAGCACAGAAATTAAAACCAAGAATCAACACATGTGATGGATTGAAACTAAAGATTTTTATCAAAAAAAACCCAATAGAATAGAGAGCCTACTTTCTGTGAGAAATTTTTTACCCCTCATACATCAGATAGAGCACTAATATCTAAGGTATATAAAGAACTCAAATGTCTCAACACCAAAAAAATAATCCAATCAATAAATGGGCAAAGAACCTGAAAAAACACTTCTGAGAAGAGGATATACAATCAATCAACAATTATATTAAATAATGTTCATCATCTCTAGCAATCAGAGAAATTAAAATTAAAACCACTCTAAGATACCATCTCACTCCAGTCAGAAGGGCAGATATTATAAAGACAAACAACAATAAGTGTTGGTGAGGATGTGGGGGAAAGGTACACTCATACACTGCTGGTGGGACTGCAAATTGGTGCAGCCAATTTGGAAATCAGTATGGAGATTCCTTGGAAATCTGGGAATGGAACCACCATTTGACACAACTATTTCTCTTCTCAGACTATACCAAGAAACAAAAAGAGCACACTACAGGGACACAGTCACAATGTTTTTAGCAGCACAATTCAGAATAGCTAAACTGTGGAGTCAACCTAGATGCCCTTCAGTGGATGACTAGATAAAATAAAATGTGGCTTATATACCCAATGGAATATTACTCATCATTAAAAAAGAACAAAATCATGACACTTGCATGTAAATGGATGGAGTTGGAGAAGATAATGCTAAGTGAAGTCAGCCACTCCCCACCCCAAAAAAATGCCGAACGTTTTCTCTGATATAAGGAGGCTGAATCATAGTGGGTTAGGGAGGGGGAGCATCGGAGAAATAGATGAATTCTAAATAGGGCAGAGGGGTGGAAGGGAAAGGGAAGGCACAGGGGATTAGCAAGGATTATGGAATGTGATTAACATCTTTATACAAAGTTCATGAAAATTTGAAATATGAAAAATTCTGCTCTATGTGAAATAAGGATTGTAATGCATTCCACTGTTGTTATGTATTTAAAAAATAATAAAAACCATAAAAAATCATGATCTAAAAACATCTAGAAAAAAGAAAGAAAGAGAAAAAAGAAAGAAAGAAAGAAAGAAAGAAAGAAAGAAAGAAAGAAAGAAAGAAAGAAAGAAAGAAAGAAAGAAAGAAACTGACTGAGATAGAATGCATTTAGTGCTACATACCTGATATATCCAGTGGTCTGGAGGCTGAGTTAGGGGAATCACAATTGTAAAGCTTACCCTAGTAACTGAGTGAAACCCTGCCTAAATTTAAAAAAAAATAGGCTGTAGTAATTTTTAAAAATTAAGAAATAATTAAATTTTTTAAATAGAAATTTTAAAAGTGTTCAGTAATAGGGCCCCCTGGTTCCAATCCCCAGTTTCACAAAAGGAAAAGAAGAATGAAAACAAGTCCTTTTCAAAGTTACAGAAAAAATATTTTTAAATTTATAAATTGTATATATGAAAACAAAAATTCTATTCCTCAAATGACTCCATTAAAGAGAACAAGGAGAAGTGATAGATGAAAGAAACAAATTGCCTCACCTTTAACCAAACTCTTCTAAGAAAGGAGAACAGAGACTACAAGAGAAATGCAGGCAAGAGCCTTGAACAGCCCCCTGAATTAGCAGGTATCTAAATGTCCCTTCATCACAAAGCAATCAACGTCTTAAGAAAGAAGAGACTTCACCATAAAGTCACACTGTAACACAAATTGAGACAGTGTTGAAGAACATGTGGGGTTATCATGAAGGTCCACAGAAACAGATGTGGACCCTACAGCACCTGTCCATATGGGGACACAGCACGCTCCTCCAGAGCCAAGACCCAGGGCCTGGTGACAGAGGATGTTCATTTGGTAATAGATAAATAATAAACTATGGAAAATAACCATTTCTGGCAATCACCCACTTTTGTTTGCCATATTTCATACAGTTTGACAAATACTAGAACACCATGACAGTTTTATATAGCTGTCACATAAATGTCACATTTCACATATAAGCATACTTAAATAGTACATCTGCAGAATTTGAAAAAATACAAATACAGATCAGCACATAACAGACTGAATTACACACCTTGGGTATAGATGATAGGACTCCTCATTATCCAGAGGACAGCTCCACTCAGGTTCATCTATGACAACACCCCATCAAAATTTCACCATGGTTTCCTTGTAATTGAAGAAGGGACAAAAACAAACAGTTTGAAAATTCTCCTGGAATGTTGAATCGATATGAAATTAGCCAAGAATTCTGAACTCTAAGAGCAAAAAAAGGAGCTATCTTTACCAGGCACTAATGCATATTATAAAATTATCATATTGCAGTAATTTGAGGACCAAAAAAACTCACAAAGTAGAAACTTCATAGATGACTCCATATGTATGTAAATGTCATTTTTATTATGAAGTGCATTGAAAATGCCTAGATAAATGAACCATCTCCAGCAGAGGATTTGATGTGAATGAACAAGGCAACCCAACGTGAAGGGAGGAGTGGGAACTGGAGGCACAGAGCACTGGTAGGACTTGGGGGCAGGACGTGCATGGTACTGGATTACACTCCAGCATCCCAAAGAAGCACATATTGAGTAGGATTATGTTTCAAAATTATACCAGAATAGGAGGCTCCTGGATTCCCTTCACACATGGATACACCAAATTAACACCTACTTCTGTTTTGAGTCCCTCTTAAATAAAGTTATAATGGACCAAGAGACCTATGCATTGTACCACTCAGAAAATCTCTACCATCCAAAGCGCAGGCAAAGTTGGGGGACACGTGGGCATTAGTCCTGCCTTGAGCCATGTGCCACATAATTGGGACAGAATAAACCAATCCAGTGGCACCCAGAGTAGAGGAAAACTGATTGGCATCACAAATGGAGCACATAGGACACTAAATGACTTGTAGCTGGAAACAGAATTTGTCTGGTGCTCATAGAAGAAAGAGCTGGATATACACAAGTATCAGGGTAAGAGAAAGGGGGAGATTTTCAATGGCTGTGGAGGGTCACGAACTTTATCCATGGGACAATTGCAGAAGGGGAGTTAGATCAAGGGTCCCAGTTTATCCCTAAAAGGGATTTGCAGCATGAACTGCAAACTGTGGTTGCTAACAGTTGAGCTACTCCCTAGCCGATTCCTAAGGGTAGACAGGACAAATGCAGTCCACCCAGCAGCCCTGCCTGAGCCCTCTTCCCCCCTACTTCAGTAATAACTCCAGGCCTGACCAGTTCTTTCTGGAAGAAGGATCTCCAGGCACTCAGGGTCCCCATATTTTTCCCATCTCATGGACTCCATCTTAACCCACCAAGCTTTGGGAGCAGTGGCAACTGTGCATGTGCATATCTCAGAAAGGAGGGGCTTCACATTAGTGTGCAAGCACTTCCCTGGAATATGATCCCCCCTCTCAGGAGTGAAGCAAAAGCTGCACAGCTTTCTGTTTCTTTCTAGAACAGGCTCACACCACCTTCCTGCAGTGAGCACAGGCAGCCTGGGTTCTAACCAATTGCATCAGGAATTCAGCCCCCAGCCAAGTAGGACAGCTTCTCAGTCTGAGTGCACCTGTGACAAAGGCTCTTATCAAACAGTCAAAGGAACCAGTCCTCCAATGACATAGATATGGAGAAAGAGACCCGCTCACCTGGGGCTAGAATATAAGCTCAGTGCAGCCATTTTTGAAAAAAGCATGGAGTTCTTTAAAAGGTAACATAACAACAACAACTCTGGATGCATTCCCAGAGGAACTTGAACCAGTGTGTTAATAAATGGCTGCATGCCCATCACTGTTCCAGGATCCACAGGAGCCAGGACGAGGGACATCTGAAGTGGCTTCTGGCTAAGGAGACTCCTCCCAGCTGCAGGGCCATCACCTACACCCCTGAGAAACTACTTCCCCTCAATGCACCTGCTCATAGGTCACCAGGTGGCTGATATGCACCAGACACTCAGGAGACCTCAAATGTGCCAGATGTGGGATCCCTGTGTCAGGCAGAGCCAAATCAGAACCAGGAAAATATCACAGAGGGCATGAGACCCCTAGGACATGCAGTCCACAGGGGGGAACCTCAGCCCATAGACATTCTGAACAGGGGTCTAGCCTAGGAGAGGAAGGGAGAATACACATGCACACACACAAAAACTCACACATTTTTTCAAATGTCAAGTGGTTTTGGGTGTACTTTTCTCTCATGTAAAATTCTAATAAACAGAAAACAAAACTTTTGCTTCTTATTTTATTACAGTGGGGACAGGGGACTTGAATATAAAAAATTCATTGATACATATGTACAGGTTTCGTCTGGGAGACGGGGTTCTGATTCTGACATTTTTCTTCCCTTACATTTAGAACATTCAGGGAGCCGCAGGCAGGAGTGACACCCCTGTAAGCCCAGCCACTCAGGAAGCTGAGGTATAATTGCAAGGTCAGACTCAGCATCTCAGCATCTGTCAGGAGATAAATGATAGAAAGTACGAGGGATGTAGCTCTGTGGGAAAGTTCCTCTGCATTCAATCCACTATGCTCCCCATGACCTTCCAAAAGAATGAAAACCTCAGGGGTGAGAAAAACCTGAGACCCCTGCAGATCCCAGCCCGCTTCGGTAGGAAAAGGGCCCTTGAACTGGTGATTCTAAAGGTCATGACACTCTGAAACCCACCACAGAAGAAATTCAGGGTGAAGGCTTGAGCTGCCAATTTTTACAGGAGATACCCATGTGTTTAATAATGAGAATAAAAGAATTCAACATCTTTAGAAACCCGAGAAATGTAAAATAAAATCAGAGTCAAAATTAAATAGTATTAATGATGATAGGAAACAAAAGAATTCTAATAAACTGAAAGAGTTTAAGTCCTTCTTAACTATTTGTAGAAACTGTTTTGCTAATAAAGACACATGATAGATCCCCGCTGCAGGGACTTGCTGCAATCAGTTCATAGGAACAGGATAATACATTACTAGTTATGGTACATTCAGCTTAAAAATAGTATAAAATACCATGGGTCAGTTTTACGCGGGTGCCATATTCATGAGGTATTACGTATAACTCTGATGCACTAATAAACAATCCAGCATGCTTTACTCTTAATGAAAGGATCCAGTCCTAAAATTCATCCACAAAGTTAAATATATGTAAACTTAACCAAAAACTTTTCAATTATAAGAGAAAAAGAGTTATTACCTAACATGTACATTGTGGAGCTGTACTGTTACAATTATCATCTAGGATTCACGACGTCAATAAAGTCCACCCATGAACCCACGTGGATATGAAAATCCTATACTTAATTGCAACAGAAAAGTCATTATCAATGAAACCCTTACAAGGTCAATCTCAGCAACTTAGCTAGACCCGCGGGCAGAATAAAAACTAAAAACTACCAGGGACATGGCTGAGTGGTAAGGCACCCTTCTGTTAACTACAAAACAAAACAAAAAACAAACTCCACAAAACTAGCTCAGAAATAAGTGAGGTCCCTGTTCACTGCAGCTCCACTCCTGCAGGAAAAGGGTATTTGGAGATTGGAATTTTTTTTTTTTTTTTTTGGTACTGGGCATTGAAATCAGAGGCCCTCAACCACTGAGCCCCATCCCCAGCCCTATTTTGAATTTTATTTAGAGGCAGCGTCTCCCTGAGTCTCTAAGTGCCTCACCCACTTGCCTAGGTTGGCCTTGACCTTGAAATCCTTCTGCATCAGCCCCCTACCCGCAGCCACTAGGATGACAGGTGTGTGCCATGCCCTGGCTTGCAGTTGATTGTTCTCTGGTTCCACCTGTCAATCACATCAGCCCAGGAAGACGCTGGGCAGCCAAGCTCACCTGCCACTTAGGACTGGAGCAGGGGCTGAGGCTGCCCCAGGGGATGGGGAGCCTGGAGGAGTCTCCGCCACTGTCACGCTCTCCACCCAGCTGGCCATGGGGACTGAGGGGCGCTGTCTCTAATGGACTCAGGCCTGTGGACGCGGAAAGGGCCCGGAGTCAGGGTTGGCCAACTCAGGTTCTGCCACAGTGGGTCCCACCTGATGGCCTCCCTGCCCCGCCTCCCTCCGGAGCCTCCCTGTCCAGGCACCAGGTGCCACTGCAAACTCACCATTTCCTGGTGCCCAGCAGACAAGCCTGCCCTGGGGAGCTTCAGCCCCTGCATGGCAGGGCCAACCAGGATCCCGGGCACAGCGAAGCCTGGAGGCCAACTGCATAGACCCGGGAGAAATAAATCACATCCTGAGCGCAGAGGCCCGCCCCCCGTTCGCTGGCTGCGCTCAGGATTGGTCAGCGCTCAGCACGGGGGCTTCTTATTGGACAGGGCGTCAGTCAGTCTCTGCTCTCCCCAGCCTGACCCCAGCAAACCTTCTTTTTGAGTGACAGTGTCAAGAAGGAGGCCAGAACGGCAGGGTTTGGGTGCAGCTTTATTTCCTTTCTTTTTGGGGTCTGGGTATTGGGTTAGGGTTAGGGTGACCAGAATTCTAAGTTCTGTTGGGTTTTGATGTTAGAAAATTGAAATCATTTCTTGAAAGTTTCACCACCTGGGCCTCCTCCTATAATAAGACCACCCAGAGCGTCCTAGGGAGGCTGACTTGTCCTCCCTTCATCTGTGCAAAATTCTCCAAGCAGAACTGGCCTTTCGCCCCATGGGAACTGTCCTACGGGGGGGGGGGTGACGGGGGGTAGGGCTGGCAGGCCCCTTGGAGGAGGTTCCCACGAAGTTGGCAGCCTGAGAGCTGATGTTCCTCCAGCTGAGTTGAATCTGTATCTGAAGCCCACATTGAGCTGGAGGCAGAGTAAAAAAATTAGCACAGAATAGACCCCCAGAGTGCAGACCTGGGTCACCCC
Source organism: Ictidomys tridecemlineatus (assembly GCF_052094955.1). Lineage (NCBI taxonomy): Eukaryota > Metazoa > Chordata > Mammalia > Rodentia > Sciuridae > Ictidomys > Ictidomys tridecemlineatus. The sequence continues at coordinate 16,612,155 of NC_135492.1, read as the reverse complement.
AGCTGCACCCGGGCTTCCTCTCCCTCTGGCTACTGGGGCTGGAATTCAGAGGCCTCGACCTCTGAGCCCCTTCCCAGCCCTAGCTTGAAGTTTAGAGACAGGGTCTCACTGAGTTGCTTAGCACCTTGCTTTTGCTGAAGCTGGCTTTCAATTAGCCATCCTCCTGCCTTAGCCACCCTAGACACTGCAATGACAGGGGTGTGACACTTTTTTTTCTTTCTTTTTTTTTTGAGAGAAATGACTGTGGTGGCCACAGGATAACAGCCTTGCGCAGATCAAGGCCACCCTGGGTGCTCTTCCTGGTTTCCACCAATCCCCTGGATCCCAGGCAATGAAATCCTGCCTCCTTCAAAACGAGATACCCCCTGTCCAGGTGTGCATTTTTATATCAGCTGAATACTCTGCACTTGACAAAAAGGAAAGAAAAGAAAAGAAAAAGACAGACCCTTCCTGCTTGTCTTGATGCAAAGAAAGCCAATGTGTTTCCAAAGAGAGCTCTGGTCTTGTCCCCCCAGTTCAATTGTGCAAAAAGTCAAATAATACAGAGAAGACTTCTCATTAAGGGCAGCTCCAGGGTCTGTCTATTAATGAAAAACAATTTGGGTTTGATTGGGAGTCCAGGAAAGCCAATTCCAGGTTTTCCTAATTTGGTAAATAACTCCATAGATTCGAATGCACCCTGCTCCTCTCTGCCATAATTAATCATGGAGGCCTGGAGGTTACCTGCCCACTGGGACCCCAGCTCCTGCAGATAAAAGCGGCGGGGGGGGGGTCCTTTGTTCTCCATTCAGCACCCTGAACCTCCACCTTCCCTTCACACTCCAACATCTTTGGGGGAGCGATTTAGAAAATTCTGTAATGTACGTAAAAACATTTCCTCATCCAAGTGTAATGCTATCAATTTGGTCCTAAGATCCTGTTTAGTATGTTTTATGTTTTTCTATTTTGTTGGTTCTTCTTAGTTATACATGACCAGAGAGTCTATTTTGGTAAAATTATCCAAGCATAAAATATACCTTATTCTCCTTAGGACCCCATTCATGTGGGTGAGCATGATTGTTACTGTATTCTGGATAAATGCCATTTTGACTTGAGTGAAAGGGAATCTCAGTGCAGTTTTAATTTGCATTTCCCTAATTGCTAGATAAATTGCCTTTTCAGTATTTATTTTTTAAAATATATTTTCTAGTTGGAGTTGGACCCAATACTTTTAATCTATCCATTTATTTTTCTGTAGTTCTGAGGATGGAACCCAGTACCTTGCATGTGCTAGGTGAGCACTCTATGGCTGAGCCCCAGTCCCAGACCCCATTTTTAGTATTTTTTGACTTTTGTTTCTCAGTAAAAACAGACTAGGTCTTTGGGAATCTAGTTTTGCTGCTTTTGTGATTTGGGAACATTTCTCTTGAAGAAAGACTGAGAAGGTCAAGGCACATGCCCAGGATTCCAGGGATGAGCAGTACACTGTTGTCTTTCCCAGGATGAGGAGAAGATTATGTGGGTGAGAAGAGGGAAAGAGCTGGGGACACTTTTGGGCCAGAAACTCTCATTCCCCCATGAGGGAAATTATTCTTGCTGTTAGTTTTCTTAACCAAAATGAGAGATTTTCCTAAGCTACCAGTGCCACTAGATATAATTCCCTGGATAAAGCTCAGATTTGTCTTAGGAGGCAAGGAAAAGTGAATAACAAACCCAGTGGTTCCAATACCAACAAGCTAGACCGTGGGCTCCTTGGGGGCAAAACACTTGGGTTTATCCAATAATTAGCAATCCAAAAGCACCCGACACCCAATTAATAGGGGACGGAGAATTGGATCAGTGGGTGTGGGGGTCTGTGGGTGGCCAGCTGCAGAAACTTGCCTCTGGGGTGCATTCCTTGCATCTGGGAGGCTTTTCAACACCAATGAGATAAACAAAGTGGTGAGAACACTGGCAAAACCCTCTGCAATATTCTAGCCAGGAAAATTCATGAGCACTTTTAAAGCATCTTGATGTTTGCCCTCAGTCAAATGTGCCTCAATCGAAATGAAACCATTTGAAAAGAGTTGTCAACATGAAAAGTTTCTGAAATCTGCTGATTTGTGGATCACTGCAAATCATATGAGTCCATGGCTAAATATATAAGTAAAAATAGTAACCTAATAATGAGAATTTTTAAGACTTTCATCCTGAAAACACTGCCCTATTTTCTTTGATAACTAAATAATCATTTAATCATTCCTCTAGCAACACTTGACGTCCATAAAGAACTGTGGAACATTTCTGGTTGGGACAGAAATGTTGGAACACCAACAAGAAAGTTTTACTGAACCTCAAAGGAGAAGGTTCATAAATCACCAGAATGCAGGAATGCCCACAAGACTTGAAATTAAAAACAAGGAAATGGGGTTGTGGATCAGTGACAGAGCACCTGCCTAGCACCTGTGTGGCACTGAGTTCCATCTTTGGCACCACATAAAAAAGAAATATATAAAATAAAAGTATCCTGTCCAAATAAAAACTATTATAAAAAATAAAGATCATATTTAAAATAAAAAAGAAAAGCAACTCCCTACAATGGAGCATTTCTCTTAAACCAGCTTCCTGGACCCCCATATACTAGCATAATGTGAGCAAGCTTAGAAAAATGGGTGAGAAATTACAGAACTCTGCTCTGGCCCCATCTCTAGTCCAGCCCCACTTAATTGTCCCTCTCCAAATACCAACACCTGAGACCACGTATTTGCTGTCTCTCCCGTTAGAGCTTTCTCACATTTTTTTTCGTTTTTCTTGTGGTGCTGGGGATTGAACCTAGGACCTTGTGCATGCAGGCCAAGCACACTACCAACCTCAATGAATCTCTGGCCTCTTACGTTCTTTCCTGAATGTGCATCTGTTTTCTAAATAGGTCTGTTTACGTACCTGACAATGATGATGTTGTTTTCTGCTTTGAAAACCAAGGAACCTACTTTTTCTGAGCTGATGTGCCTCTCTCTCCCTGAAATCCCTTCCCAATACACAACCTAACAGCAAAATTCAGAATTGAGCTTTGTAATTGTGTGGGGTTTTTTATTGTTTGGGGTCTGATATCACATATATCACTGGAGGGAGGTAACTAGCAGCCATGCACTTTTTTAATAAGCAAAAGACAAGGTTTAGCAGCACATGTCATTAAGGCCGGGAATTTGGAAGGCTGCTTTAGGAGTATATCAAGTCAGACACCACAGTTGGCTTCTTAGCAAGACCCTGCCTCAAAATAAAATATTCAAAGTTCTGACATTGGGTGAGTCTTCATGAACAATGAAGGGTCAGAATTCCTGTTTCAACAGTCTCCCTTTAGGATGCTGTGTGTAGGTGTGTGACTGTTACCTTCCAACAGGACCTAGAGCTGTTGCCGGTCCCCCCTGTATTAATAAATAGATCAAATGAAGTGAGAAAATAAGTAAAGCAATAAAAAAATCTTACATTTTTGCTGGTTGTGATCCCAGAGATACAAAGGTTATGTTTTGTTTTTTGGATCTTGTGTTCTTACAAGAGTAAATTTTAGATAATACATAAAATGTAATCAAAGTAGAGCAAAGTTTATTGGCCCAGAAATCACTATCAAAAAGGGGGGAGAAAAACAGTGAGTCTTCTCTGACATCTCTAGGCCTCACACCCCTTTGATCCTCTGGTTTATGGGAGATGCTGTGGGTGACTCTAGAGGCTTCTCATGAACCAATTCCTACTGGCAGTAGGATAACATCGTGTTTGTAGGTTCCTAGTCTACATGGTCTTGTTCAGAGACACCAAAGCAAAACCTGAGTGTGTGTGTGTGTGTGTGTGTGTGTGTGTGTCTTTCTGAATTTTACTATAATAGAAATTTTATAATGGCAGCTATTATGAAGACAAACAACAACAAGTGTTGGCGAGGATGTGAGGAAAATGGTACACTCATACACTGCTGGTGGGACTACAAATTGGTGCAGCCAATATGGAAAGCAGTATGGAGATTCATTGGAAATCTGAGAATGGAACCACCAATTTACACAGCTATCCTGTGGAGCCAACCTATATGCCCTTTAGTGGATGAATGGATTAAAAAATATGCATTATTTATACACAATGGAATTTTATTCAGCAATAAAAGAATAAAATCATGTGTGTGTGGGAGATTATATTCTTGTTCTATTTGTTTCTGACTTTTGGTTTCTGACTTTAAGGAATAGAGTTTTTCTGAGATTCTCACCAGTATCTTTGCCTTTGTCAAATGGTTATTGCAACTTACTTCTTTTTCTTGCTGTCTAACTTTTGTGGTTTTCCAATATGAGGTATGAGGTAGAAATGGATTTTAAGTGAATATTTTTCATGTAGGAGTTCAGTAATTACTATTAGAAGCATCAGATGAGCTCAGAACAGTAATAAAATTTAGTATCATCAGTTATTTATGTGTATAAGAAAATAAGTAGCAAACATAAAATTAAAGACAATTCTAATGACCATAATATCAAAAGCAAAATACTTGGAAATTTTTTTCAAGAAATGTGAACACTTGCACATTTAACATGGCTTGTTTTTAGAAAATATAACATTATCCCTAAGCCACCTTCTTTTTTGTGGGGACCTTAACTCATAGAAAAAAGATAGGAATTAAAAGTTTCCCCTGTGATCCTGAGGACAGGACTTAGGTATGGTCTACCAGTGAGCTCTATCATCATACCATTTTTATTTTTCTTTGAGATATGGTTTTGCCAAGTTAGTAAGGCTAGACTCAATGTTGTGACCCTCAAGGCACAACTTCCAGGGTAGCTGGGGTTACATGCATGTGCCATCACAACCCTGGTAGGGATTAGTCTTTTATGTTTTCTTTAGTTGTAGTGGACAGAGAATCTTTATTTTATATATTTATTTTTATGTGGTGCTGAGGATTGAACTCAGTGCCTCACATGTGCTAGGCAGGTGCTCTAACCCTGACCCCAGACCCAGAGATTAAATTCTTGACTTTAATATTATATGTTGGCTCAGGATAATATCTACGTTTGCAAACGTGTATAATGTCCCCATTTTGTGAGTAGAAGGTAGAGGCCAAAATGAGAGAAAATATCTATCCTTATCCTTGGAAGAGGAACATCAACTTTGGATTTACCTGCAACTTAGTATTTGAGGATTTCCCAGATATTAAAAATATAAGCAAAAGAGACATGAGATCAAGGCTCTGAGGAAGGGGGAGTAGGTATTTCATATTGTGAGGCACCAGACAGAAAAACAAAGCTAAGCTAGCTGGGTATGGAGAACAGTTTCCTTCAGATTTAACTGTAGGATCAGGGTCCCAGAAGATATAGAAGAAAATAAACCATTTACTGGGTACATTTTAAAAAGATGATAATGGGTAGGACTTGGTCAGAAGTCATTATCACACCCCCACCCACACACCCACACACATTACATCCCTTTTACCTTTTCCCCACTTTAGCAGTCAATTCAACATCCACTCCTCAAGGTGCATCCTTGCATGAAGACAAAGGACTGAGCCACAGTTACCTAGGGACCTCAATGGGAACATTTTTGCCTAGCTTATGGAAGAAACTTACAAATGGCATAAACTAGAAAAGGAATGGCAGAGTTCAGGAACATCTCTGTCTCCTTTCTCTCACAAACAAATAACTAGAAATTTCAATTATAATTTGATGGATGAAGTGATATTGAGAGTATTGGGTCAAATATTTGGAACACTGAAAATATAAATGTTCAGCAGCCTTAATGTCTTATTTCTTTTTTATCTTTGTCTTTGTTTTTAATGCTGTGGATTGAACCCAGGGGCACTCAACCTCTCAGCAACATTTCTGATCTTTTTTTTGTAACTTAGTTAGAGACAGGGTTTCACTTAATTGCTTAGTCATTTCCTAAGTTGTTGAGGCTGGCTTTGTATCAGCCTCCAGAGACACTGGAATTACAGTCATGCACCACCACACCTTGCTAATGTTTTATTTCATTATTTGCACAAGAGCAGTTTTTCATGTAATATAACCTACTGAATGTTCTCAAAATATTGCACTTTGTGAAAAACTCAAAGAGATAACTTATTACCTTTATATTAACAAACTTAAAGAATATATTTTTCTCATGCCTTGGCTTTTTTTCACTTGATAAAATCACGTTAGGACATAGTTTTCTAGTTTCTTTATTCTTTTTTTGCGGGGAGGGTGTATAATAGGGATCTGCCCCATTATCACTCAACTACAAAGCCACTTCCCCAGTAATGTTTAATTTTTTTTTAGAAACAGGGTCTCACTGAGTTGTATAGGACCCTATTAATTTACTGAGTCTGTCTTTGAACTCGTGAATTTCCTGCCTCAGCCTACCAAGCCATTGGGATTGCAGGGATGTGCCCCCACTCTCAGTTACTTCATTTTTTTGCAGTTGTTGCTTTCTTTTGTTACATAAATTCAAGTTAAATAACAGTATGTTTAACAATACAGATAAAGAAAAAAGCGAGTGGTATACGTAAGCAATTGAACATATCTACCAGAAAGTATATTATATATTCACCATGGTGTATTACTCAGCCATCAATAAAAACTCCTCTAATGGTCAGCAAAATAGATGGAATTTGATGATGTCATGCTAAGTGAAGAAATGCACAATAGTGTCACATCTCATATGTTAATATAATATCATGTGCAAGTACAATAATGATTAGTATGGCTGAGGAGTGTGTGGGGGGCATCAAGGGCAGAAGAGGATGTTTGGATATTATGAATACATGTATATGCATATATATATAAACATCGCACTGAATCCCATAAATATTTGCAATTGCTATGTGATAATAAAAACCATCATCTCTCATAATTATCAAATTCTGCACTAAGAACACAATCCTGCTGTCTTTTGGAATTTCCATTATATGATGTGATATTATTGATGAAGCTCCCTGATAACAACCAGGCTCTCCCTACACATGCAATCTATTTTCTTCCAGGCTCTGAACATAGAGTATACAATGTATTTCTGCATCTGGATCTTCTCACTTATCCTAAAGTCCTCCAGCTTGTCTGTGTTATTGGAGAATATTTTTTTGTTTCTGGGGTTTGGACCCAGGGTTGCCTACCTGTGACAGAGATCCACCATCATTATCTTTTTCAGTTTTAAGAAAGAATGTTACCAAACTACTAAGGCTAGCCTTCAAATTTTGGCAACACTGCCATATACACCATCCTTAGTTTAAAGTTGAGTAATAAGTGAGGTGTGGAGGCACATTTCTTTTGTCATGCTAGGGACTCAATCGGCTGAGGGAGGAGAATCATAATCTTGGAGCCAGCTTTACATCTTGGTGACACCCACTGCACCTTAAAAGACCTTTTCTCAAAATAATTTTTAAAAAATTGAAGAGGTTATATATGTATGTTGATACATTTGTGTGTAAACACAATATTAAATTTCTCTTTCGCTATTATCTGTAATATACAATACGTTCTTCTTCCTGAGTTACTCTTTGGAAATTTAGGTTGTGATAGTATGTGGTTAACTTGGGAAGGTAGATATTCCTAAAGATGGATTTTATTTTTTTCAATTGTTGACTTGGTTAATGTCAGCTGTCCATTTGAGTGGATTGAGATACCCAGAGAATTGGCGTGGAAGATATCTCCAGGTGTCTTCCAGAAGGCTGAGTCAGAAAGCTTTGGAAATACCTTTAATGAACATATATATTGGTGTTCAATAGGTTTGATTTGGAAAAACGCTAGAGAAGCAGTTACATCCTTATGCTCCAAGCTTCTTGAAGTCCCCTTTGGGGACTTGCACCATTGGCTCTATCGGGGTCTTTTAAAAAATTTTATTTGTTTTAGTTAGTTATCCATTACAATAGAATGCATTTATATACTTTGATATATCATACATAGATGGGATATAATTTCTCATTTTTCTGAGTATACATATTGTAGAATCACATGGGTCACACATTCACATACATACATAAAGCAATCATGTCTGTTTTATTCTCTTTCTTATTCCCATATCCCCTGCCTTCCCCTTCTTTCACTTTGCTCCACCTAATGTAAGTTAATACGAATCTTTTTTTTTTGCATTACAATTCTTAATAAACATATATACCACAGTTTCTGTATCTTTATTATGTAACATATGTTGACACCCAATTCAAGTCTTTATACATGTACTTTGTATGATGTTGTCCATTACATTCTACCATCCTTGCTAATCCCCATCCCCTTACCTTTTTCTCCCACCCCTCTGCCCTATCTAGAATTCATCTCTTCCTCCTATGCTCCCCCTGTGTACTCCTCTATGAGTCACTCCCTTATGTCAGGGAAATATTCGACATTTGTTTTTAGTTTTTAGAGGGAGGGCATTGGCTAACTTCACTTATCATTATCTTCTCCAACTCCATCCATTTACATGCAAAGGCCACGATTTTATTCTTTTATTGCTGAGTAAAATTCCATTGTGTATATATGCCAAATTTTTTAATCTATCCATCCACTGAAGGGCATCTATGTTGCCTCCATAGTTTACCTATTGTGAATTATGGTGTCATTAACATTGATGTGCCTGTGTCCCTGTAGTATGATGTTTTTAAACTTTTATGCTTAGACTGAGGAGAGGGATAGGTGGGTCAAATGAAGGTTCCATTCCCATATTTCCAAGGAATCTCCATACTACTTTCCAAATGGGCTGCATCAATTTGCAGTCCCACCAGTAGTGTATAAGTGTATCTTTTCCCCACATCCTCACCAACACTTATTGTTGTTTGTCTTCATAATTGCTGCCATTCTGACTTGAGTGAGATGATATCTTAGAGTAGTTTTGATTTGCATTTCTCTGATTTTTAGAGATGATGAGCATTTTTTCATATATTTATTGATTATATATCCATCCTCTTCTGACAAGTATCTGTTCAGGTCTTTAGCCCACTTTGATCAGGTTATTTGTTTTTTCATCTACCAGGATCATTTAAGTCCTCTGTTTTGGACTATAGCTGCTTCATTCACTTCCTCATATTGTGAAGCTTCCAGCTTCTTGGACTGAGCTGTTACCAGTTTCCCAGTGTTGCCATTCTGTAGGCAAACATTTGGTGACTATTACTCCCATGACTATGTGAGTAACTATAATAAGCTCCCTTCTGTATACACATGTACATTTTTTGTGTATTCTACTTTTCTAAAGAATCTTAAAAATACAGGCATATTCTCAATGTCTGGGTCATATGGCATCTCTAGTTCTAATTTTTGGAAAAACCCCCCTTATAGTATTTTTAATGCCTATTTAAATCTATATTCCTGGCAAGGATGTCCAAGTGTCTCCTTTTCTGCATATTCTCTGCAGTATGTGCTACCTACCAACATTTTGAGGATTGAGCCCACAAGTATGTGGTTATATCTCATTGTGATATAACCTGAAAGCATAAAAATATGAGAAGAAAATGAGAATTTTTTTTTTGCTATTTGTGTTGGCAATGGTTTTAGATAGAATGTAAAGAGACTGTACAAGGAAAAATGGCTGAGACTATGTAAAGCTAAAAATGTTTCTATACAGCAAAGAATCAATCAATGAAATGTAAAGTAGACTAGGTTAAAGAAAACTGATTCTAGCCTCATGTCTGAAAAAACTCAACATCCAAAATATAAGAAACTTAAACAACTCACCAAAATATAATATAAACCCCTCATAACCTAATGTAAATATGGTAAAATATTTAGATTCTGCCCTCAAATTAAACAAGTGTGTAAATCCATATGAAAGTTACTCAAGATCATGTATTAGGCTACATAAAATGATAATTTAACTTTTCTGCTTCATTTGTCTCACAGGATTATGGGTGTACACTCTCTATCCTTCACAGGGCATTTGAGATCAATTAGCAAAATGCCAGGTTCTCATTTTCCCACATTATGCTTTCTCATTATTCCATGTTAATTTCCAAGAAAATATGCAGCATGGAAAACAACAAAATACAGATAAATTGCTAGATAATCATAAACTTTGAAAATTACTTCAGAAATCAATAGAATACATTAGTATACCCAGATGTGAAGAAATGTAAAATAGACCTACAAATCAACATTTAACTTTACAGCTACTCAAAAAAATACATGCAGTTATGCTGATATGGGAGCACATGCCACTAGACTTGACTACCTTGAGGCCTCAGAAGGAGGAGGATTTAGGCTAAGGAATTTAAGGCCAAAATGGCAAAAACCCAGCTCTAAAAATTGACCCACATAAAAACCAAACAGTAATCATATTTTTAAAAAGGAGCCTTCACGGGTGATTTCTATAAAACATGTAATTAGGATCAATAACAAAAATTCATGATCACGTCTAAATGTAGAAGAAGAAAATTGACTAATTCTTTCTGTAAGGCCAAAAATACCAGCTAACACAGCATAAGAATGCAAATTGCAGATAATCTTTTTATAGATGTTGATGCAGATATTCAAAACCCCTAGCAGACTGAGAACAACCACAAAAAGAATGATTGGACTTCATGACCAAGAGGGACATTGTCATATGGGAAGTTTCCAAAAATCATTTTGATAGAGTGAAACTTTTGGCAAATCACTTACAAAATTACTGTAAAACTTATGGTCAATTATGACTAGAGAAAAATTCTTTTTCAATCCACTTAAGGGCAGCTATGAACTGTTTTCATACTTAAAGGTGTTATCTGAAGTGTTTCACAATCTAGTTTTAGAAAAAGAAAAAAAAATGTTTGCTTTTCTGACTTCTAAATATTGTTTGAGAATATTAAATGGGATTTTCCTCAAAAATCAAATAGCATATGCAGATGATACTATTATTTCTATAACGTTTCTAAGCAATTTCCATGAACTAATGAAACATAAGAATAAGTTCAATAATGTCATGGGTTAAATGGTCAACATTAAACCATTTAAATTATATACAGTAGCAATGAGCAGTGTTAAAATGACAAATATAGGAAAAGTAATCTGAATGAAAGTATTAAAAAAAGAAATGTTCACTGCAACGTAAAAAATTAATGTGAAAGTAAAATGCAAAAAAGATCATGGAAACGAAATGGGAAAACTGCTAATATTCAATGATTAAAAGTTTGATTTGTGGTTTTAAGGCTCCATAGGCTTCCTCTATATTAGCGCGTGGGGTGGATCCAGGCTTCCTACTCTGGTCTGGCCTGGCGCAGTGCCTGCTGGATTGTTCATTGCCTTGAAACAGTTGGAAAATTGTTTTCTGATGGTAAATCTACCATGTTAGTGTTGTGAAGAAATATCTATAGTAATGTCCATGCTAAGATATCATTGTTGTTAAGAAGCATCCTGGAGAATGGAAATGATTCACAGATGACTGAAATCCTGAGCTATGTACCTTCCCAGCTGTGCACATTATGCCTGGCACAACATAGTCCAGGAGATCATGAGACATAACACAAGCTCTCTGACATCAAGAAGGTAATCTGAGAAACATTCCTCAAACAAGGGTCTACAGAGTGATACTTCCAGCTTGGTCCAGGAATGCCCTATCGTACTGGGAACTCATGTCCTTTATGCACTGGAGAAATCAAGCTGCCCTCTAGAGTGGTTATTCTGTGTGGAAAGATATGTAAATCACAGGGAATCTAATACAGATTTCTGAAATAGGTTACATTTGAAGAACTCACATATGTTAAGAAGAAGGAAAGGCTAAGTGAGGAGATGAGAAAAAACATATCACACATGAAAAAGAAATTTTCAAAAAAAAATCACAAGTTTTGTTTGTTAGAACTGATAGTAAAGACTCCCTCTTGTATCTGAATCCAGGAAAGAGTCATGCTAGATATGGTGCTGTCACTAAAGTCAAGGGAGGCTGTATGACACATGCACCATCATCTGTGTTGCAACCATCTAGTGAGGACTGCTCAGGCAGTGGACATGAGCTGGTGGTCAGGAGAGAAGTAGAGAGAATTACAGGAGAAGAACAACCCACTGCAAGCTAGGTTTATTTGGACCCTCTGGGTGGGCACATTCCAGGGTGAAATTGAGGAAGAAACATCTCTTTTCCCATACGCAATCTGAGCACCATCCTGTTCACAATGGTTGAGGAAATAGGATCTGTCACCCCTAATAACATATACACAAACTTAAAGCTTGGGGTTGTCCTTATTACCCAGCTCAGTTTCACCACTACAGCCAAACCTCCCATGACTTCTTGGTATTCACTATCATAAAAACAGACAAAAGGGAGATGGAGAATTGAGACTGGTCTTGCTTCAAGCAAGTGGGCTTGGGACTGATGTCAGCCTAGGCAGAAACCTCTTACTTGTGGCTCTTTGTGTGCTGGTAATCTACAAAGAGCACTAGGGAGAAATGACAGACACCTCAGGGAGGGTGACACCATCACCCAGCCCCTCTGCTGCAAAACACACCCTCCAGTAACACAAAGAGCAAACCCTGGGCAAGACTTGACTGAATGGCAGCTCTTTGGGATAAGTAGAGGTGAGAACCATGGGTTGCTTTTGTAAATTGTCAGGGTTTGAAAATACAACTCAGGTTTCACAGTTACATCTATTATATTTATATTACTATGATTTAAAATTTCTCCTGAGAAAAGGAACTAGAAGCGAAATTATTCTTTAAAGTCAAGAAAGAAGAGGCACCAGGGGGCTTCTCTGTGGGGACAAGTGCATGGAGTACTGCATACAGGGCATAGGTTAAGGGTGTCTGCGTGGCAGGCCATCCCCTATGCTAGGTGTGAGAGTGGCAAACTGCTTTCCCATTGGCACAACTTTGGGCACGAGGCCATGTGTTGCAGTGACACTCTTTAATTGTTCACTGCAAGGACAGTTAGCAGACATTACATTGGTGGCTGTCTACATTTCACTTAGGCACTGCCTGAGTACATATACATGGCAATTGCACAATAAAATCAGGCCTGCTTCCTGATTGGTCTATGGAGGACTTGATTAGAGACTCTACAGCCACACTCTTCTCTACTCTGTTCTGTGGACATCCTCAGAAATGAGAGAGCCCAATCACTTCTCTGCAGACCCCAAGCTCTCATCACTGGGAAATCCACAGGATCCTGCAGGAGGGCCCATTTTCCCAGACTGATATTGCGACGGAAGAGTCAAGTTCTGCTTTCATGTTTCCTGCTTTATCTTGTTCTGTGTGTCTTGGGGTGACATTTATCTGTGCATGCTAATGACATAAAAAATTGAATTTTGGAAAAACATCTGAACGTGACCAGGGCAGGATGGATTTCAAGTGTCCAGAATGTTCCTCTAAGCAAAATTAAATTTACAAATTTCCATTATTAGATATTGCAAAATGTTTTTAGTGATTAAAACAGAATGGACTAATACATAAAAATATTCTTCCAAATTTTTGTGAATTATCAAAAGCCTGTAATTTGCCAGCAGGAATTGGAACTTACCAGCACATTTTTTTGATTTGCTAAAAGACTTAATGTACTTCATTTTGATCATGGTCCCTTGTTTGACATTTACCAACTGAAAGTTCTTAACCATGTGAGATTCCATTCTATAAAATGAGGTTTTGAACATAGAACCTCATTTTCCTCTAAAGATTTCAAAATGTACAATTACTCAAACCATAATTGTTCTATGAGTTAAGAAGATGACCAAAGCAAGATTATCAATCAAAATATTAAAACTTATTAATTCCCTGGTAATAAGTATACAAATTGTAGTGTTTAAAATCTCTACATGACATACCATATGTAAGTTATGTCCCATGAAGTTATTAAATTGAAAAATAAAGAAGTAAACCTGACATTCCCTATAAGAAAAATTGACTCATTTTAGCAGTATCTCAAAGAAGGAAACATCTTTAGAAGACAATATCCTCATTACACCATACAGAACATGGTCCTCTGGGCACCAACAGTCCTAATGAGCTCAGAGGACCATGTTCTGTATGGTGCAATGAGGATATTGTCTTCTAAAGATGTTTGTTTCTTTGAGAAGCAAGAAGCTACTGGAAAAGCTCACTAGTAGATTGAATTCCCTCCTCCAATGCCCTTTTTAGAATCCACACTAACTCTGCATCTGAGGACAAAGAGGTACTTTGTCACCTGAATAAGCTGAGCAGAGCACAAACACTTGTAAGTTTTTGGGAAAGGATATGTTTAAGTTCTGTTTCTGCAGATTTCAATGTCTGTAGAAAGGCAAGAAGTTCCCACTGGAGAACACAGAACTGTGGCTTCCCCAGTGGGACATGTCATCTCTCTTAATTTTATTGTCTTGTCTGATGGATAACAGCAATCCAAGAGATCTGGGCTTCAAACTCTTAAATTTTCCTGGACAGATCTGGAAAAGGATCTTGATTGAGATCATTTTCTCATGTTGATAAAGAAACTAAATTACTCTAATTCTGGTCCTAAAATAAAATTAGTCCAATCTTGTCCCACAACCTATAATGCCTCTACTTTGATATGAGGGACTCCTGGCACCCCCATAATTTTTCTGAAGCTCTGAAATGTGTGATTGGCCCCTCTTTCCTAGTTTTTACATGGAGCACAACTTTTTGGGGTAGTGATGGTTTGGGACTTCATCCTTTCGAAAGTGACAGTCTTGTGGCTCAAGCTCTAAGTGAAATATTAAAATTAAGAAAAGAAGAGGAAGACTTATAGGTAACATGTTGTAGAAATTACAGGCAGATGGAATCTCATCAGAGCTGAGGCAGAGTCCCAGCTGGAGTCCACTCTTAGAAACCTACACGATCAACTCCACCTTCTCTGAGAAAAAACCATGTAAAAATAAGGCTCAGTCTCCTGGGTACTGTATATAAATATACATAAAAGCATTAAAGCACTATATTATAAAAAGATTCCTATTATCTAGAGTCAAAAGATAGGACAGTCATTTCAAGCAGACCCACTTATGTTCCAGTTGTAGAAATCAGAAGATAGTTCTTGAACACTGTCATTATCAACATGTGAAGGGTAAGTACAAGCATGATAGTGAATTAAATATTTATTTTTTCTAGAGGTAATGAAAATTTGGACTAAATGAAAATATATAAAATAAAAACTAATATCCACAGACAGAAATGAGGGATTAGGGAGGTTGGAAAACTGAAGAAGAAAGTCACAATAATTGCTAAAGCAGGAGACCTCCAAAGCCACATGAGAGGGAAACATAAAACAGGAAAAGAGTGAAAGTCATTGAACAAGTATTTCAGCATATGAACAGTTAGGAAAGACAAATCAGGGGTGGAGGAAAAGTATCCCCTCATGCAGCCCCCATCCTGGACCAGCCACATGAAAGTTTTGTGCCTTCAGTAGATTGGGCTCTGCCTTACTCCCTTGCATAGCCTATTAAAAACCAAGGTGCCACCTGGTTTCTGTCCCTCATACACACTGACTTCCTTGGAGGCTTCTGAATGCACCATGGCAGAAGGTTGGCCTGTACTCTCAACTTTGTGGAGCCAAGGAGAGCTCTTTGGAGAGGTGAAGAATTGCATACCACACCTTTGTTGTAATGTGGACATGCTGTGTAATTAGGTGTTGTTGAGTCCAATCTCTTTGTAGCCATAATTTTCCATAGAGAGGAAAATAATTTCATCTCTAATTGTGAGGATTAGGACAAAACATACTGAACAAGTGGGTTCCAACCAGTTAAAAAAGGATCTCTGGGGAGCTCACATGGTGGTATTTGCCTGTAATCTCAGCAGCTTGGAAGGCTGAGGAAAAAGGGTCATGAGTTAAGAGCCAGCCTCAGTGAAAAAAATTTACTAAGCACATCAGTGAGATCCTGTCTCTACATAAAATAAAAATAGCGATGTGGCTCAGTGGTTGAGTGCCCCTAAGTTCAATATAACCATTAAAAAATATATGAAAAAACATTCCACCTATCTAGCAATTAGGGAAATGTAAATCAAAATTACTTTAAGATTTGATCTCACTTCAGTCAGAATGGCAATCATTAATAATACAGGCAACAATAAATGTTGGTGAGGTTGTGGGTAAATAGGAACACTCACACATTGCTTATGAGATTGACTCCAAATTGGTGCAACCACCATGGAAAGCAATATGGAGATGCCTTGAAAAACCAGAATGGAAACATCATTTGATCCAGCTATCCCTCTCTTTGGACTATACCCACAAGACTTAAAAACAGCATACTACAGGGAAACAGCTGCACCAATATTTA
This sequence comes from Ictidomys tridecemlineatus, assembly GCF_052094955.1. Lineage (NCBI taxonomy): Eukaryota > Metazoa > Chordata > Mammalia > Rodentia > Sciuridae > Ictidomys > Ictidomys tridecemlineatus. The sequence continues at coordinate 16,596,050 of NC_135492.1, read as the reverse complement.
TAGCAGCACAATTCACATTATTTAAACCATAGAACCAACCTATGTTTCCTTCAACAGATGAATGGATAAATAAAATGTGATATATGTATATAAACATATAATTTCCCCCACCAATGGAATCTTACTTAGCTTTAAAGATGAATGAAACTATGCCATTTGGTGGTAAAAGGATAGAGTTGAAGAATATCATGCTAAGTGAAATAAGCCCCACCCCCATCCCCCTACACACAGAAACACAAAGGCAAAATGTTCTCTCCAATAAGTGTATGCTAATTCACAATGGGGGTGAAGAACAGTAGTTATTTAGATTAAGTAGAGAGGATTGCAGGGAGGGGAGGGATTATGGGGATAGAAATGATAGTAGAATGAAACAGACATTGCATATAATACATAATATACATAGATGCTAAAGCACTCAACAAGGGCAAGGGAGAGAATAAACATTCAGTGGATTAGACAAAGTTGAATTGAAGAAAAGAAAAGGGAAATAGGAATACAACTGACAGTAGAATGAATCAGACACGACTTTTCAATGTTTATATATAAATACACAACAAGGTAAGGTCCACACCATGTACACCTCAAGAATGGAATGCTAACTAAAATGAGTATTACTCCATGTATAACATGTCAAAATTTGCTCTACTATCCTGTATACCTAAAAAGAGTAATAAATTGTAAAAATGACAAGGGAAAATTTGTATACCGAGAAGTTTTGTCAGTTAAAAACTCTTCAGTGAATGGTAATGTCATTAAGGTTCAGTAAAAGTATAAAAGAGTACCTTGAGCCCATACAAAACAACAATGGTAAATACAGTTGCCCAAGTAAGTCTGTGCAACTAGCTATAATTACAAAATTTTTGGTTTACAACTTTTTTCTATTTGTTTTACAAAGCAGCACAAGAACAATACTTACAAGTTGAGCAGAAAGGAAACATTACACAGCAGTGTTATTAATACTATGAATCGTGCTGTGGGCACTCAAAGAAAGCATTCTCAATTTCCTCCCCCATGAAATAAAAAATCATGCAGTTGAAAGACACACTAATTATTGATTAGATAACACATACATGTGTTTGTGACATTCATTATGTGGGCAACTGCTCAACTTCACAGGTCAGATCCAATAGATAAGGTAGACACTCTCTTCACACAAGACAGTGTTTCCTTGAGTAATAGTATGAAAGCAAGAGAGAAAGCAAAACTAACAGACACAGGCAACTGTATTGCCAGACTAGAAAAACCCAACCACTGAACCTATGTACTGGGGAATCTCAAAGAGCTTTTCAGGGACCTACTGGGAAGTGCTGGGCAGAGCATCCTCTCCACAGGTGAGTGTCTGAAGTCTTGTTCTAACTTGTATTGAAAGTGAGGCCAAATAAATACAAGTTAGAACAAAGAAAACTTCATTCTAACATCTTGCATGACCTAGTGATCCCATGAAGAACACTACGTCCTCCCAAGAACAGGTCAGATCCTAGAGGAGGGAGTGATAGCCTTGAGATGATTAAATAAATTGAGATTCCAATGAGTGAGCCACCGAGCCAGATGCATTGAGAAATCAGCATTCTTTATCTGTTTCATCAAGGATTGCAGACATCATTCAATCAAGAAAAGGGAAGATCTTTAGTATTTTCCTTAGACCTCTAGGACTGAATCTTCTCTCCTTGCCTTATAAATAGTTTAAACTCTCATATGTAAAATGAAGCTAGTTTTCTGCATAAAATAATGTGGAGATAAGCATGAAACCTTGATATTTACCCTTTGGAATAAAGAATGGTGTGAATAATATTCTCCTAGAACTTATCATTATATTTCAATATTTATTTTCCCAAATAAGTTAAATGAAATGTTGGTGAGTGGTGTTGTTTTGACCCAAAAGGCTCACATATGCAGAGAATATTGTGTTTTTACTTTTTGAACAGGACTTGTAGATGAGAGTCTAAGGTTTCTTTCAATAAAAATTGTGTTTCTCTCTCTGTGGTGTCATGGGATCTTGGAGGTATAAGATCTGAAGAGGGACATGGTTACTTTATAATATCTTATAATTACTGGGTTGCAGAGGGTTCTGGGAGACCATGACACATGCTATCTATCATATAATACAATAAGTATAACAAACATTATATTGTAAATTATTTAGTAGAACCAAAGGGTCTACAAAATGAAAATATATCATGCGATAAAAAATGTGGGGGCATAAATGCCCCTGTAGTATGTCTTTTTCTTTCTACAGTCATCATTTTACATGTTTCTAGTTACACTTTTATACTGGGTATGCAAAACTAAAGAAGTGGTCCCAAACTATGATGTTTTTCCTACACTAGATGTGAGTATAGTCACCTCAGTGATGAAAGTCATAGAATTCATGAGGAACTGCATGGTTTCTTCAGTCCAAGAGTCAAGATGGGAATATGAAGCATGTGGATTCCCCAGGAAACATTAAGACTATTACCCCCTTCAGCAACACTTCTTTATTGCCTGAATACGCACCTTGGCTCCTAGTCTCTTGGGTCTTTCTCCTCTCCCTGATTGGGAGCTTGTATAACTCTCTAGAGTTATAGATCCCTTAGGGAGTACTGCTACTCTATAAGGTGAAATGTTAAACTCATGATTAAAACTAGGGATATCTGGGCATTATTTTAGTATCCCTAGGTCCTTCCTATAACTTTCTTAATTTTCCCAAAATTACATACAAGAGAGTATATAATTTACATAAATAATATTCTTTAAATAATACTTGATTAAACATATGAAATAATTAATGGAGACATTATAGCATTATTTACACAATAGAATGTTTTACTATTGCATCGATTCATTAGCAAAGTGATTCGTGGGAGATGTGTGACCTAATAACATCATTAAATGCATGACAAGGTTTACATTAAGAAATCCACACTTTATTTAGTATCAAATTGCATCTGTAATAAAATATAAGTAAAAATGGTATGTAAAACGGGCATGGTGGACGATGCCGTGACACTAGAGATGTGAGAAGCTTTGCAAGTTCAAAGTCAGGCTCCATAACTTTGTGAGGCCCTATACAACTTAGCAAAACCTGTCTCTAAATATAAAAAAAAAATCTGAGGATGTGGTTTACTGATTAAGTGCCCCTAAGTTTGAGACTCTTAAAAATTTAAATTTTAAATTTCATATAAATCTTAAAAGATTTCTGAAATAATCAACTCTGAGTATAATTATTTCTCCAGTTGTGAAAAATGAGACTCTTTAGTAATTGTTGATTTATACGAAAATTTTATTCTTTTTGAAATGCACAATTCTATATGAGTATTTTCTTCTTTCTGCAATATCACCTAAAGATGTTAAGAAAATTTTCAGCAAATGTCAAAAGCAATTACCCATTTTCTACATTTAAATGATTCTTTTTTCCACCTAGGTCCCAAATACTTCAAGGAATGGGCTATACATAAGAAACTTACTAAAATCTTTATATTTGTCAAGCTGTTTTTGTAAATATTTTGCTGTTATCTAAGGTACACACTTTGGACAAATGCTACTCCACATTTGCTACAGATATGAGGGCAGAAATTAAAAATGTTGGAAATTTGAATACAGTCTTGGACACATTCTTTTGGTTTCCGTATGCTATAAATCCTCCAGTGTTTTAAAAATGTTTGATCAATGGTCAAAATCTCTGCAAAAATTTTTCCACATGTTCTCTCACTCGTATGAATTTTGAGGTGCTGAGTAGGGTGTGAACAACTATTGGAGACTCTGTCACCTATTTTACATTTATATCATTTCTGTGCTATCATGTGTCTGGTGTGAAATAGTGTTGAACTACTGTGAAATAAGGGTTGACTCATCCTCAAAGACATTGATGCAATGTTTTCATTGTAAAACGTCTCTCCAGTACAAAATCTATAATGTTTAGTAAGATGTGATCTTCAATATTAAAAGCTTTGTGATTCTTCACATTTATAGGACTTCTCTCTAGTATGGGATCTCTGGTGTCGAGTAAGTAATGATTGTTGATTAAAATCTTTGCCACATTCTCTACATTTGTAGGGCTTTTCTCCAGTGTGGATTCTCAGGTGCTGAGTAAGTGATGATTTTTGACTGAAACTCTTGCCACACAATTTACATTTGAAGGACTTCTCTCCAGTATGAATACTTTTGTGCCAATTACGCTGTGAGATGCTATTAAAAGTTTTGCCACATTCTTCACAGCTGTAGGGCTTCTCTCCCATATGGATTCGCTGGTGCCAAGTGAGTGATGATATGTGATTAAAATTCTTGCCACACACTTTACATTTGTAGGGCTTCTCTCCTGTATGAATCCTTTTGTGACAATTAAGCTATGATGTGCTATTAAAAGCTTTGGCACACTCTTTACATTTGTAGGGCTTCTCTCCAGTGTGGATTCACTGGTGCCGAGTAAGTGATGATATTTGACTAAAACTCTTGCCACACACATTACAATTGTAGGGCTTTTCTCCAATATGAATCCTGTTGTGTTGATTAACCTGTGAGTTTATATTAAAACTCTTGAAACACACTTTACATTTTTAGGGCTTCTCTCCAGTATGAAGCCTGTTGTGGTGATCAAGATTCGAGTATATATTAAAACTCTTGCCACACACTTTACTTTTGTAGGGCTTCTCTCCAGTGTGGATTCGCTGGTGCTGAGTAACTGATGATTTTTGACTGAAACTCTTGCCACATACTTTACATTTGTAGGGCGTCTCTCCAGTATGAATCTTGTGTTGATTAAGCTGTTGGTTTGTATTCAAACTTTTGTCACACACTTTAGAAATGTAGGGCTTCTCTCCCGTAAGAATGCTCTGGTAATTTTTAAGGCTTGGTTTTTTACTGAAACCTTTGCAAAATTGTTTACATATGTAGGGCATTACTCCAGGGTGTTTCCACTGGTGACAAATAAGATTGGAGCTTTTAATAGAAGTTTTGTCACATTCTTTGCATTTGCATGGCATATCTCCTGTACGAACACTGTGATGTTGAGTAATGTTCTTGAGTGCATTGCATTCTTCACATTGGTAGGTCTTCTCTGCAGAATAAATTTTTTGGTGTTCAGTAAGGGTGAAAAACATTTTAAGGCTTTCCCACACTTTTTACATTTACAGGTCTCTCTTTCAGTCTAAATCCTCTGTTACTTAACAAGTTATAACTTTTCACTAAAACTTTTTTCACATTCTTTAAATTTGTGGAATTTATCACTGTCATAGTATCTGCTGTGTTTAAAAAGTATATCAAAGCATTTGCCTGCTGAATATCTTCTACACATATGGCGATATCTTTCTCTATATATTTTCTTATATTAAGCAAGCTCTGCACTGTGGTTAAGAGCCCTTTCACATATCTTACACTTGCAGGTTTTGTCTTGGCTATGAATGTTTTAATGAATACTAGTTTTTGATCACTGAAGCAAGGCTTGTCTACATGGTTATCTCGGTAAATTTCCTTTAGAAAAAGATTAGGATTTCTCTATATTCATAAATTTTATCACCAAGAAAAATATACTGGTCATTACTCAGGGTAGAGACATGGCTTATTGTGTTACTTATAGCATTATCTATATAGTGCACTTTCCAGAAATCTGTATCAGAATTGTCATTAAGCAATAGTGGGGAAGTAGAAACTTTTCTACAATTCTTAATATTGTCCATTTGGGCAGTAGCAGAAATTAATCTTTTGTTTCAGAAAAATGGATATTTTATAAAGAAACTCCCAAAAGAATCACTTTTAGAAATATCTTTTCTGTGCAAATGTTTGACTGAAATTTTAAATCAGTGCTACTTTTATAATTGGCCAAGTTGAAAACTGATACATGGACTAGATTTCAAATTTTCCACATTGCCTTTCAGTTCAAAAATGGCTTTGGATTCATTCTTAAAGACATATAAAACTCCTCAAAATAATTGGAATACATTGAACTTTTTTCAGATATTAATTTTCTCTGGTGTCTTTTGACCATAAATTTATTATCATAAATAGGGACTACTGATTGATTTTGTCTATTATAATACAATTTTTGAACTTTACTCTCACGTATATTTTCCCATTGTTTTCTAGGTTGTAAGTAGTCAAAGTCACACTTTCCATATCTTCCCTCTCTCTCATTTATTCCCTGCTCTGGTAAAATTTGTTGATGATGATGAGAAGTCATGGCTGTAATAAATAAAAATAACAAACATGTTTACTTACTGAACTGGGCTGAGTGTATTTTGCAGACCTAAGAAATTACAGAAAAAAATAACATCAGCAGGGGTGTCGATTATTAAATCCAAGTCTATCATTACTCTAGTAATATATAAATAAAATAAAAATACACACAGAAAATCACTTTTAAAATTTTCCTAATCATCTTTATGTTCACAGTATCCAAGATGAGTACATTACAATGAAGAGTAATACAGTAGAGAAAAATGCATTGTGTTACACAAAGAGTTTCCTTCTTCAGAATATATTTTCAAAATCTACCAACATTCTTCTGTTTCATTAAAATATAAAAATATGAAACATGTGAATATTTCGGGACTGTTCAAAAAGGGGTTTAGCTTACCAACAGAAAAACACATGGCTAAATCAACTGTAAGCAAAGTTATGAATCACTCAAAGGAAATAGTCAAATATCATTTAAAAGACATTTACTGAACTAAACCAAGACACAAAAAAACAGAATAAAAATTAGTCAAGAATTGTTAATAGTAATAAGCAGAAAATGTATGTTGAAAACTCACTTTAGAAAAGGTCTGAAAGAGTCAGGGGTGGTTGTACATAGCAACATAGGAGTTTGAGCTAGAGCATCAAAATTTGAAGGCCAGACAAAGTAAAATATGCAAAGTGCTAAATCGCCCTTAAGTTCTCTTTCCAGTACAAATAAACACATCTCAGAAAATAGGAAAAATGAAACATCCAAGCAGCTCAGTTTTTTCCAAGTTGTAAAGATTAAAGTAGGTTGTAATCCATGTTTAAAAACTCAGGATACTGAGAGCATCCAAGAGAAAAAGATGGGTCACCTAGAAATGTGTAACCATATAATTGTGAAATCCTTAGTCGAGTCTTCACAACACAGGAAGGAATTCAAGTCTATCTATATTCAAGGGATGAAAGAATAAAATTATCAAAAAGACATTATATTCACAGCTACTACCTTTCAAAAGAGGAGGAAAATGAAGACTTTAAACATATAAAAATATACACACTATTCATCAACACTGGATCTGTTCTCCAAAAAGTACTAAAGGTAATCTTTCATAATAAAATGTAAGTGCACACCATCATAATTCATATAAAATTTTAAACATTTCTTGGCAAAAATAATTCTTTTTTATTGTAATGAAAGGTCTCCAAACATGTAATTTTGCAATAGAATTTGAAAGAAAAAAGCATACCAACAATACTGTTAGTAGGCATATATAACTGCAACAAAAATATGATTTTAAAAGGACACATAAATATTGTTGGGGTTTGAGTGTGCAGAGTTTAGCTCCCTCAGGCCTCACAACTTGCAAGAGCTGTGGCTGTGATTTACGTCAGCTGAGGCAAACCTCAGCTAGGAGGAGGAAAAGTTCTCTTCCCCTTATCGCAAGTCACAAGTTCTGCATGGTTTGGCCAAGAGGAAGAAGCTTCCTGCATACAGGACCTGGGAACAGTACATTCGGGGATTAAATAATGTCTACAAAGAACTTTGGGAGGGTACTTATCAAATGAACAGGAACAATCTGAAATTAGCTCTGTGTACCCACTGAGGCATGATATTTGGGCAATGTGGGTGAAGAGTTACTGTAGAATTGCTTGCTTTGTTAGAAGAAGAATATAAAAAGAACTTGCAAATAAACCTCAGCATGCAGTTGCACTTGCTGCCTTGGCTCTGTATCCCCTGCGTCCTGGTTATTTTGTGACCCTTACCCAGGGACCCGAATGCTCTAGACGTTCACATTTGGCGCCTGAAACAGGGACCCTGCTGGATTGACAGGAAGAGTAAGTTCTTTTTTTTTATATTACAGGGTGATGGGACAATCTTTCATCTTCTCTTTTTTTAGGTATTCTTATGCATTCACTTGCCGTCTATGGTATTAACATTTCCCATTCTGATATAGAGATGTGTCTTAAAGTGGTCAGGGAATGGAATTCCTGGTTCCCTGAGGAAGAATCTATGAATGTGGATAATTGAAAACGGGTCTGTCACAATGTTTAAAAAGCCATAAGACAAGGGGAAAAAATTCCGATTTGGTTTTGGTCTATCTGGTCTATTTTATATACAAAGTTTAAAGCTATGGAGGAAGAAAGGTTGATTGGCAATTTACAAAAGGAGCTAGCTCCCTCTATTTTAGATCTCCCTCTGGATATTAGTGAAAAAGAAGGGGTAGTAAAAGATACGCAACAATTGACTCATAATTCTTCACAAAATTCTGATTTAATTGGCAATGTCACAGAAAAGAAAACGAAAGTAAAAACGATGATTGATGATCGTTCCGTTTCGGAGCAATTCAAACTCGTTATGGAGGAGGTTCTGAGACGTCTCAATAAATTAGAAGCTAAAGCGGACTCTAGGCCTTTATCGGGAATCAGGCCCTCTGCCCCTCCGGCTACCAATCCTTTTGTGGCAGCTTCTTTAAAGGCTGTCCAGGAAATGGACTCAGAGCCTTCTGACGATGAGGACAAAACTCCCTTCTTTGCTTTTTCTATAATCAGGCCTGATCCAGGTAATGGAATGGCACAGCCACCTCGGTATGAGGGGATTAATATTGATCATATTGGCAGATTTAAAAAGACAGTGACAATGTACGGACCTCAGTCCCATTATGTAAAAGAATTGCTTAATGCTTTTGCTACTCATTACAATAATTTTGCTCCTGAGGATTGGAAGATTGTGGGCCATGCTCTTTTACAGGAACATGAATATCTTCAATGGCACATGTGGTTTTTAGCAGGATGTGCCACTAAGGCTAGAGAAAATGGTAACTGTCGAAACCCTGTTATTCATGCAGTAGGATACCCTATGTTATCTGGCACTGGTATGTATGATGACATTCAACATCAAATCAATATTCCTCCTGAGATTCATGAGCAATTGAAGGAAATAGATTTAGAAGCTTGGGACAAAATTAGACCCATTGGAGAACATTATGGCTCATGGACAAAAGTTTCACAAAAACCCAATGAACCTTATGTAGAATTTTTGTCTAGATTAAAATTGACAATTGAACGAACCGTGGTAGGAGAGGCTGCCAGGCAACAATTGCTACGTTTGCTGGCTTATGAAAATGCTAATGAAAATTGTGAATTAGCCATTTTACCGATAAAAGATACAGGAGGATGTCATCATTTACTTGGGATATACAGTTACTAGACAAAAGATAATTCCTCAAAAATTATCAATCAGGAGAGATAATTTAAAAACACTTAATGATTTTCAAAAATTATTAGGGGATATTAATTGGTTACGACCTTCTTTGGGGATACCTACTTATCAATTAAGTCATCTGTTTTCATTGTTACAAGGGGATCCTGCACTTAATAGCACTCGTATTATTACTAAAGAAGCCTCTGATGAATTGACCTTTGTAAAGAAATGCATTAAAAATGCATTCCTTCAGAGAATAGATTTATCAGCCCCTATTTCTCTTTATATCTTAAATACATTTCAATATCCTAATGCAGTTCTGGGACAGCATGAGCTTCCTTTAGAATGGATTTATACAAAACATAGATTCTCCAAAAATATTATGCCATATGCTGAGCAGATTGCATTATTAATTGAACAAGGAAGACAGAGAAGTATAACCTTGACGGTCAATGACATTTCTCACATTATTACTCCATTGCCTAAAGACCAATGAACTTACTTGGTACAAATGACTGAAATGCTACAAATAGCGTTGGCTGAATATATCGGAGGTATTTCCTATCATTTTCCCAAGGGCAAATTATGGGACATGTTAAAACATCAACGATTTGTAATTAATAATATTATTAGTGAATATCCTTTAGACAATGTTGTTACTGTATTTACTGATGGATCAAAAACTAAAAGTGCTTATTGGACAGAGAATCAATATTGGGTTCAAATAACAAATTATCAATCTGTCAAACAAAATGAATTATTTGCAGTCATTCAAGTTTTAAATGATTTTGATAATCAAGACATTAACATTCTAACTGACTCTGCATACACAATGGGAGTAGTTAAAAATGTATTTACTACAGTAGCCTATTCTAATAAACCTGATCTACAAAATCTTTTTCTTACTTTACAAAAACTTTTACAAGCTCGTAATGCTCACATATTTATAGATCATATTAGATCACACTCTAAATTACCAGGATTTTTGACATATGGTAATGCTCAGGTAGACAGATTAGTGATGTTTAAAACTCCTCAAGAAGAACATAATCTGTTTCATTCTAATGCCGGACATTTACACATTAAATATAAGATTCCATATAAACAAGCAAAACAAATTATTAAAAATTGCCCAGTGTGTCCACCTTTACATCTTATAGGATTGTACCTTCCGGAGTAAATCCTAGAGGGATTCAACCTAATGAATTATGGCAAATGAATGTTACACATGTTCCCTTGTTTGGACGTTATTCTTGTGTTCACGTTACTATTGACACTTACTCTAAATTTTTGTGGGCTACCGCTCAAATGGGAGAAACCGCCCATCATGTTATTCAACACTTAGTGGAAACATTTTCAGTTATGGGAATTCCCGCTATGATTAAAACTGATAATGGTCCAGCTTATACTACTAAAAATTTTAAAGATTTTTGCAAATTATATGATATTGTTCATCTAACCGGAATAGAATATAATCCACAAGGGCAAGCTTTAGTAGAACGTGTACATACCACGCTTAAAACACAAATTAAAAAATTTAAAAGGAGGAAAATGACAGATTTAAATATGCACTTGTTTAGACATTTACAAAATCAACCTAAAGCATTGTTATATCAAGCCTTATTTATTTTAAATTTTCTTAATCTTCCACAAGGAGAAATATTGACAAGAGCAGAATGACATTTTGAGCAAAAAACCTTAGAAATAGTTCATGAACCAATTTGGATAAAAATTGCGGCAGATGCTGAATGGCAGCCAGGGATTTTACTTTATAGAGGAAAGGGCTATGCTTATGTTTCAACAGAAAATGGACACCGGCAGTGGCTCCCAGGGCAGTGGATCCAGACCCGTCACAATCAGAACGGCACCAAGGGGGGCACCCTATCCACTACCCCAGCTGAGGAATCAAGATCCTGAGCTTGATGTTCTGGTGGCAGCAATGGCGCGTCTTCATCTTGGGGCCTGACGTCGTCGACGTCCTAATTTCTCTCTCTTACCTACGTGGGGTCAAATTAAAAAGCTGAGTGGGGAAGGGCAAAAGGTGCTGCAACGAACAGGGAAGAGTTGCACCGCAGAAAATTTATTTCTGGCCATATGTGCATTATTGACAGTGTCTTCCACTTCTGAGGTACAAAATAATAATACTCACTATTGGGCCTATATTCCCAATCCACCTTTGCTGGAACCTGTTACTTGGGGTGACATGGATATTACCTTACATACTTCTCCTGCTCTTTTATCTCCCCATTGGAACAATTTAACATATATGAATATGAATGATGGAACACCATTTAATTTCACTTATAAGAATAATAATAGTAAACCTATATGCTTGGGTGTTACTCCTTGCTTACAATTAGATTGGCAACATTGGATTCTAGTTGGAAATTGGAGTAATGGTTCTCGAACTCGTTTACAACGGCTGTCTGCATGGTCCATTAATATGACTTGGGATAATATAACTGAACAAAAATACCCTATGTTCCCAGAGTGTCCTGATTTTACTTGTCAGGACTTGAGATACTCCCCTTTCATATGGCAGGAATGTTTAGGTAAATTTGGGAAGATATTTCAGGATATTATCATATGGGGTCCTTATGGGATGTTCTTAAAAATTTGTTCAGAATAGAATATTACTGCTTCTGATTTATCTTCTACATACAGAATCCCACCAAAAGAGAGATGAAATGAAACCATTCGGAACAGCAAATTGATGGCCTGGGGTGATGGCGGAATTGCTGATCCACGTTTTGCTTCAGTGCAGTACCCTCATCATTTACAAACACATTTATGGAAAATTGCTGCTGCAACTAAACCTGTAATTTTGTCTAATGGCTCTTTCTCTGGGACTAGTCAATCTGCTGCTTCTTATAATTTTATTGTATTTAAAGAATATAATATAACTACATGCGTGCCCATCCCATACCTGTTCTTAATTGGAAATGTTACTTTTGATGAGGGAATTTTATGCTTTAATTGTAAATTGTATACCTGTATTAATACATCTGTTTCTATTTCTTCTGGTTATTCCATTGTGCTGTTACAACAGCACTCTCACATTTGGCTTCCTGTGAACTTACAAAAACCATGGTCCCAAGATTCTGTAAATACTTTGGTTCTGGAAATTTTTAGACGATTGTTTAAACATACTAAACGGTTTGTGGGAGTTGTAGTTGCTGTAATTCTAAGTCTTATTGCAGTGGCTACAGTTGCTACAGTTTCAGGGATAGCTTTACATACTTCTTTACAAAGAAAACATTTTGTTGAGGAATGGCATAAAGATTTGCATGAGTTATGGCTATCCCAGGCTCAAATTGATTCTAGACTTCAAACTCAGATAGATATTTTAAAACAGACAGTTAATTGGTTAGGAAAAAAGATACTCATCTTAGAACAAGAAATTAAATTAAAATGTGACTGGAATTCAATTTCTTTCTGTATAACTAATGTACAATATAATCAAAGATGGCACGAATGGAGTATCATACAAATTTATCTCGATAGTAATGAAACAGCTCAATTAATGATTGATTCTTTACAAAAAGATATATTTGAAATTTTTGGAAAAGGGTTTCAACATGATGATGCTGCACAAATAGCTGAATTGTTTATAAAACAGTTAGAGGGATTAGATCCCAAAGGAATTGCTCAAAGTCTTACCCATACGGCTGGAGGAGTGGGAATAGTGTTATGCTTATTTATCATCCTGTTTGTAACTATATATATTGCATGTGCATAAGACCATCTCAAAACTCTATATTAACTTTGTGGAAAGCTGTTTTAGAAAAACAAAAGAAAAAAGAAGGAATTGTTGGGGTTTGAGTGTGCAGAGTTTAGCTCCCTCAGGCCTCACAACTTGCAAGAGCTGTGGCTGTGATTTACGTCAGCTGAGGCAAACCTCAGCTAGGAGGAGGAAAAGTTCTCTTCCCCTTATCGCAAGTCACAAGTTCTGCATGGTTTGGCCAAGAGGAAGAAGCTTCCTGCATACAGGACCTGGGAACAGTACATTCGGGGATTAGATAATGTCTACAAAGAACTTTGGGAGGGTACTTATCAAATGGACATGAACAATCTGAATTTAGCTCTGTGTACCCGCTGAGACATGATATTTGGGCAATGTGGGTGAAGAGTTACTGTAGAATTGCTTGCTTTGTTAGAAGAAGAATATAAAAAGAACTTGCAAATAAACCTCAGCATGCAGTTGCAATTGCCGCCTTGGCTCTGCATCCCCTGTGTCCTGGTTATTTTGCGACCCTTACCCAGTGACCCGAACCCTCTAGATGTTCAAAAAATATATTCATGTTTCAATAAAATGAAGTCAAGTTGATACTCATACAAAGAATGAGTAGGAGATTCTTCATTTTTAGAGTTTTTTGTTGGCAAATGCAAGATTACAAAATTTTGATCAAAACAAAACTTTGATATCTGAATTAACTCTAAATGTTGCAACTGTAGGTAGTCTACAGGATATGCTAAATCTAAGCACACACACATACTAAAAGCAAAAGGATATAAGAATGACACATACAAAAGTGATCAAACAAAACCTGGGCTGTCTAAATTATACAACACAAAACATAGTTTAAGACAGTTATAGGACATAGAAGACATTTTAAATTAAAAAAAATAAAACTTTAAAAAGAGGCAAAAGAGAGAAAAGTGCCCTTTGCCTTAGGTTCTGCATTAAGAGTAAATACATTCGCTACATGCTTCATACTTCCCAAACACACAAGGAAAACACTGAGAGGGTTGAATGAAAACAAAGAATCACTGTCATACTAAGAGACATAAATCCCCACTTACTGAAAAGGGAAATACAGTGAAGCAAAATGGTAATTACAAAGCATAAGACTTTGAAAATATTTTGAAACCACTATAGACATATAGAATCCCTGTTCTTAATCACAAGTGGGATATTATGCTGGTTAGATCAATTTTATATATTAAAACAAAGGTTAATAAAAATTTAAGTGATAGTTATTTTGTAACCAACATGGAATAAATATTTGAAGTCAAAAGTGGTAGGGATTTTAAAAAATTCCTAAATATGTGTCAGTTGATTGAACACTCTTGGGCATGCTGTTGTTCAAAATTGAAAGATTAAATTTAAAGATGTTTATACTACTTAAAGTTAACTAGAGGCTCCATGTAGTTTTTATCAACCTCCCATTGTTAAAAAAATGTTTTTGCAGAGAAATCTATCCTTTAAATTGTATGAAAATACCCCCAAATACAAATAAGACTATTTCCCTGCTAAAAAATATACTAAAAGTTACAGCATTCAATTGTAAATGCAAACATGGAGTCAGGTAGACAGAGTTCTTAGTGAGTGTGGCAATAAGCCATCACATAAATAGTAAATTAAAAACATTGCACACCACTATTGTTACATTGTTATTCAACAGAGCCATCATGGGGCACACAAACCAAATATCTCTTGAAAAGAAAAATGAGCCATATTGGAATATATAAACTATAGAACTTTGAAGTCAAAGAATTTATTCTAATTATATATTTTACAAAATGTATGTACACTAGGTTAACTGAAATGTCACAGAAAGAATACTGCAGAATTCTACGAACATGACATCTCAAAACTAAAAAAAGAAGCTTTATGAACAAAAAAAAGAATAGTTTTGTGATGAGGAGACAGAAATGAGCCCTTGCTTCCTAGGCCATTTTTTTTGAGATGTAAACTTTGTAGAGATATATTGCATAAAAATTTGAATTACTGTTACTGAACTATATATTTAAAATTTTGGAGACAGTTTTATTTTGTGGTTTTGATTACAATAAAAATTAAAAGAAATAGAATTGCAACATTTTTCAAAGCTACATTTAAAATAATGTGGTCTTTATCCTATAAATAAAAACTAGCTCATCCATATACAAATGATGAGTATGCATGTAATCTCAGCTACTAGGAAGTCTGAGGCAATTGAATTGCAAATTGAAGAAATACTCAAAAACTTAGTGAGAACCTCTCTCCAAATATGACTGAAAAGTAGCTTGGGGTGTAGTTCAGCATGAGAGTATCACTGCCATCAATCCCCATTACACTTATACATTGAAAACTTCAATTTCTACGTGCATGGGCAAAAAGAAAAGTCAATCAAGATAAAATACAAAAGTCATGGGCAAAAGAGGCTTAATATTTATACAAGCAAAAGCACATAAAATATTATATGCAATACCAACAAATATCATACATATCTTAGTTTGTGAAGCAATTAACTGATATGAGGAAACCCAGGCTATAACAGGGAACCTACTGTACACAATAAAAAAAGAAAATAACCAAGCAAATTATAAATATCTACAGATGTATTATTTTACAAATCCTCTATCTCAAATAAACCTTACACCATCTCTCAAAACAGCAGTTTTTTTCCAATTTGACATTCATTCCATAGAAGATAATTTCACAGAAAATCCATTACACATATCAGAAAGAACACTGATAAGGAAATTTTAATGAAAAAATGTACAAATAAGATTAGAGAAACTGACTTATGATAGTAATATATTACAATGGGTGGATCTAGAGTTCTCCAGAAATGTGCAAAACTTTCCTGCAAATAATAAAAGGGCTGAAGTTGTAGAGTAGTGTTACAGAGCTTGCCTAGTAAGTGTGAGGCCCTGGGTTCAATTCTCAGCACCATATATGGACAAATAGAAAATTCATTAACAACTAAAAATATTTTTTTAAATTATGAAAGAGCTGTCAGATAATATTGACACTCACAAGGCAAGGGGAGTGTTTTGTTGTCAATTTGAATGTATGGAGACATTAATGGAGAAAAAGCAGGATATACATAATTTCAAAGCACAAAACACAGGACAGGTATTTCTGATAGCAACAGAACGAATTCAAAGCTTCTAAAAATATTTTTTGCTTGATAATGTCTCAATGAACCTTTTTGAATTTAGGCTTCCTCCCCTACCTCAAATATGTCTTCTGCTATATGTGAGCCACAGGATTTGACATCACTGCATTCCTCTAAGTCAACCATATGTCAAGTGAAAGATATATATCATACCACCAAAGGAAAACGTTAAGGATGAAAATAAACATCATTAACATTTTCTTGTCAGACCAAGAACTACCCCATCTTTTTTATTGAAAGCATAAATCTGCAACACATTCTTGTGGAGAAGTTCCCAAAAGGTATACTTCAAGGGAAGAAAACTAAATAATGATAATTAGGAATTTTGAAGGAAAGTTATGCTCACCTACAAAGACTAGGTTGCTGTAGTTCTCCAACATCACTTCTGTATATAATTTCTGCTGAGCAGGATTCAGGCATTCACATTCCTTTTTAGAGAAATCAATAGCCACATCCCTGAATGTCATTGGCTCCTGAAATAAAAATTGTTAGATCAATAGAACATGGACCAAACCTTTTTCAGTTTTTAATTTGAATTAAGAGTTAGTAGAACTGACTGTCATGTAGGAGAGTGACTTTAATTATGTAATAAGATAATTTCCATTATCTAATTCAGAGGAAGATACAGAAGTCCAAAAACAGTACATATATTCCATATCAGAGTGAAGTGAAGGATATATACCATAACCCAAGCACTGAATAAAAGTCCAACTCCTAACTTTTCTGCCATCAGTGATGTGAAATTTGGCATACATTCCAGATGCAAATCAGACTTCTCAAATATATTCTCATAAGGTGATTGTGGACAAGAGAGAAAAAAAACTGGTAAAAAAAGCTTTCGAAAACAATCTGGTTCCTATTCTCTCTGCTTTCTATCCATGAGATACATCGAGATCCCCAATACAATTAGGTTCAAGTATCATCCATGACACATTCCCAATATGTAAAATATTCATAAAATATTAATGTTTGGAGACATGTAAAGTGACACTTCCACCTTGTGAAAAGACAAACTTGAAATATTTCAAGTACTATACGCAGTTCAATGAGTGAATCAATTTGGTACCATAGAAGGAACAATGGGTTACAGAAGACTTCAAGGAGGAGATTAAAAAATTCTTAGAGGTAAACATAACATAGACACAACATATCAAAATCTCTTGGACACTATGAAAGCAGTACTACGAGGAAATTTCATTGCATGGAGTTCATTCCTTAAAAGAAGAAAAAGTCAATAATTGATCTTATACTTCATCTCAAAGCCCTAGAAGAACAAATCAACAGCAAAAGCAGTAGAAAGCAAGAAATAATTAAAATTAGAACTGAAATTGAATTAAAAGGTACAATTAAACCTTGACAAAAAGTTGGTTCTCTGACAGATCCCTAGCTATGCTGATGAAAAGAAGGGGAGAGAGAAAAATCAAATTACCAGCATACATGATGAAAAAGGCAATATCCCAACAGACACTACAGAAATAGAGAGGATATTTAGAAATTATTTTGAAAATGTATACCCCAATAAAATAGAAGACATTGAAGGCATCAAAAAATTTCTTAAGTCATATGATATGCCAAGATTGAATCAGAAAGAAATACACAATTTAAACAGACCAATATTAAATGATGAAATACAAGATGCCATCAGAAGCTTAACAACCAAGAAAGCACAGGCCCAGATGGGTACACTGCCGATTTAAACAAGACCTTTTAAGAAGAAACTCAAAAATACCAATATTCTTCAATTTACTTAAGAAAAAAAGAGAAAGAAGCAGCACTTCCAAACTCATTCAATGAGGCCAATATCACCCTGATCCCCAAACCAGGCAGAGACAAATGAAAGAAAGAAAACTTCAGGCCAATATCTCAAATAAAAATAGATGAAAAAATTCTGAATAAAATACTGCCAAATTATATCCAAAAACATATTAAAAAGTTCGTGCACCAAGATCAAATGGGGTTTGTCTAGGAATATAGGGTTGGTTCAACATATATAAATCAATAAAAGTAATTCATTACATCAATAGACTTAAAAATAAGAATCAAATGATCATCTCAAGAGACACAGAAAAAAACATTTGACAAAATACAGCACCCTTTTATGATAAAAAAATTAGAAAAACTTGAGATAACAGGAACATACCTCAACATCATACTGGCTCTCTACATTAAGCCTAAGGCCAACATCATTTTAAAGGGAGAAAAACTAAAGGCATTCCCTCTAAAAACTGGAACAAGTCAGGGGTATTCCCTCTCACCATTTCTATTCAACATATTTCTGGAAACACTGGCCAGAGAAATTAAACAGACGAAAGAAATTAAATGAATAACTACAGGAAAAGAACTTAAATTAGCACTGTTGCTGAAAATACGATTTTATTCCTAGAAGACCCCAAAAGCACCAACAGAAAACTTCTAGAACTAAAAATGAATTCAGCAAAGCAGCAGGATATAAAATTAAAACACATTATAAAAGGCATTTCTGTATATCAGTGACAAAGCCTCAAGAAGGAAATAAGAAAACCTACCCCATTTACACTAACTTCAAAAAAAGAAAACATAAGATACTTGGGAATCAACTTAACAAAAGAGGTGAAAGATCTATACAAGGAAACCTACAGACCCTAAAGAAAGAAATCAAAGAAGACCTTAGAAGATGGAAAGACCTACCTTACTCTTGCATAGGCAGAATTAATATTATCAAAATGACCATACAACCAAAAGCACTATACTGATTTAATGCAATTCTGATCAAAACCTCAATGACATTTCTCATAAAAATAGAAAAAGCAATCATAAAATCCATCTGGAAAAATAAGAATCCCAGAACAGCTGAAGCAATTATAAGCAGGAAGAGCAAAGCAGGTGGGTGGTATTACTATACCAGACGTTAGACTATAATATAGAGCAATAGAAACAAAAATATCATTTTATTGGAACTAAAACAGGCCAGTAGACCAATGGAACAGAATAAAGGACACATAAACTAACTCACAAAATTACAATTATCTTACATTAGACAAAGGTGCCAAGAACATGGTTTGGAGAAAAGATAGCCTCTTCAACAAACGGTGCTTCGAAATATGGACATCAATTTAAAAAAAAAAAAGAAATTAATACCCTATCTCTCGCCATGCACAAAACACAACTCAAAGTGGATCAAGAACCTAGGATTTAAACCAGAGACTCTGCATGTAATACAAGTAAAAGTAGGCCATAATCTTCTTCTCATGGGGTTAGGCCGCCACAAATTCCTTAATAAGATGCCTGTAGCACAAGAATTAAAACCAAGAATCAAAAAATGGGATGGATTCAATCTAAAAAGTTTCTTCTCAGAAAAAAAATCTGAGGTGAACAGAGAGCCTACATCCTGGGAGTAGATTTTTACCCCTCACATATCAGATAGAGAACTAATATCTAGTATATAAAGAACTAAAAATGCTAAGCACCAAAAAAAAAAAAACCCAATAATCCAGTCAACAAATTGGCAAAGGACTTGAACACACTTTTTAAATAATGATGTAGAATCAATCAACAAATATATTTTTAAAAAGTTCATCATCTCTTGCAATTAGAGAAATGCAAATCAAAACCACTCTAAGATATCATCTCACTTCAGTCAGAATGGCAGCTATCATAAAGAAAAACAACAAGTGTTGGCAAGGATGTGAGGGAAAAGGCAATCTCATACACTACTGGTGGGACTGCAAATTGTGCAAACAACATGGAAAACTGTATAGAGATTCCTTTGAAATCTGGGAATGAAAACACCCTTTGACCCAGCTATTCCTCTTCTCGGACTATTCTCAAAGGACTATAAAACAGCATACTACAGGCTCACAGCCATGTTAATGTTTATGGCAGCACAATGCAGAATAGCAAACTGTGGAGCCAACCCAGATGCCCTTCAGTGGATGAATGGATAAAAATATGGGGCATATATACACAATGCAATTTTACTCAGGAATAATAAAATCATGGCAATTGCACATAAGTGGATGGTATTGGAAAAGTGAAGTTAGGCAAACCCCAAAAATAAATGTTGAATGGTTTCTCGGATACAAGGAGGCTGACTATAGTGGAGTTAGGGAGGGGGAGCATGGGAGGAATAGATGAATTCTACATAGGGCAGAGAGGTTGGAGGGGAGGGGAGAGGCAGGGGATTAGCACTAATTGTGGAATATGAAGACACCATTATCCAAAGTACATGTATGAAGACACAAATTGGTGCCAACATACCTTATATACAACCAGAGATATGAAAAATTGTGATATATATATATATATATATATATATATATATATATATATATATATATAGTATTGCAGAAAGAAATGAGTACAAATGTAATGGCATAAATTAGCATTAATATACTTTCTATACAGAGATACGAAAAAATGTGCTCTATGTGTGTAATAATAATTGTAATGCATTCCACTGTTGTCGTGTATTTAAAAAAAAAGTCCTTTTCAAAGTTACAAAAAAAATTTTTAAATTTATAAATTGTATATATGAAAACAAAAATTCATTTCCTCAAATGACTCCATTAAAGAGAACAAGGAGAAGTGACAGATAGAAGAAACAAATTGCCTCACCTTTACCAAACTTTTCTAAGAAAGGAGAACAGAGACTGTGAGAGAAACGCAGGCAAGAGCCATGAACCTTCAAATAGCAGGTATCTAAATGTCCCTTTATCACAAAGCAATCAAAGTCTTTAGAAAGGAGGGACTATGCCATAAAGTCACAAGGAACACAAATTGAGACAGTGTTGAAGAACATGTGGGTTATCATGAAGGTCCACAGAAACAGATGTGGACACTACAGCACCTGTTCATATAAGGACACAGCATAAAACAAAACCTTTGCTTCTTATTTTATTACAGTGGGGAGGAAAAACTCACGGGAAATGGGAACAGGGGACTGGAATTTGAGAAATTCATTGATACATGTGTACACGTTTCATCTGGGAGACGGGGTTGTGGATCTGACACTTTGCTTCCCTTACATTTAGAACATTCAGGGGGACCCAGGAAAGAGGGCCTCATCTGTAATCCCAGCCACTCCGGAGGCTGAGGCCTAAGTTCAAGGCCAGACTCAGCCTCTGTCTCAAGATAAATGATAAAAAGTACGAGGGATGTAGCTCTGTGGGAAAGGACCTCTGCCTTCAATCCACTATGGTCCCCATGCCCTCCCCCCAAAAAAAAGAAAGAAAACCTCAGGAGGGAGAAAACCCTGAGACCCCTGCAGATCCCAGGCTTCTTGGGTAGGAAAAGGGCCCACAGAGTGGTGATTCTCATGGTCCCAACACTCTGAAATCCAGCACAGAAGAAATTCAGGGAGGAGACTTGAGCTGCCAATTAGTATAGGAGATACCCATGTGTTTAATAATGAGAATAAAAGAATCCAACATCTTTAGAAACCCGAGAAATGTAAACTAAAACCCTATCAGAGAGAAAATAAAATAGTATCAATGAAGATAAGAAACCACAGAATTCTAATAAACTTAAGGAGTTCAAGTGCTTCTTAACTATTTGTGGAAACTGTTTTGCCATTAAAGACACTTGATAATCCACAACCGGAGTGCACTTACTCAAATCAGTTCACAGGATAATACATTAATAAAAATGGGTTATTCAGATTAAAAAATGGTATAAAATACCATGGGTAAGTGTTGCACGGTGCCATATGCATGTGGTATTATGTATAACACTGATACAATAATAAACAATCCATGCTTTACTCTTAAAGGAAGAATTCAGTCCTAAAATTCATCTACAAAGTTAAATATATGTAAACTTAGCCAAGAAACTTTTGAATTATAAAAACAAAAAATTATAAAAGCAAAAAACAAGTTATTAACCAACATGTGCATTGGGAAGCTGTACTGATACAATTGTCATTGAGGAATCACGACGTCAACAGTGTCCACCCACGAACCCATGTGGAAGTGAAAATCATACACTTAATTGCAACAGAAAAGTCATTATCAATTAAACCATAACAAGGCCAATCTCAGCAACTTAGCTAGACCACCGGGCAGAATAAAAACTAAAAACTACCAGGGACATGGCTGAGTGGCAAAGCATACTCTTCTGTTAACTACAAAACAAACAAACAAACAAAAACAATAAAACAAACTCCACAAAACTAGCTCAGGAATATGCGAGGTCCCTGTACACTGCAGCTCCTTTCCTTGAGGTGTTTGGGGATTTGATTTTTTTATTATTATTATTATTTTTTATTTTGGGGTACCAGGCATTGAACTAATTGGCCCTCAACCACTGAGCTCCATACCAAGCCCTATTTGCATTTTATTTAGAAGCAGGGTCACACTGAGTCTCTAAGTGCCTCGCCAACTTGAAGAGGTTGGCCTTGACCTCCCAATCCTCCAGCATAACCCGCCCTTCCCCAGCCTCCGAGATGACTGGTGTGCGCCATCCCCTGGCTTGGAATTGGATTCTCCCAGTGGTTCCACCTGTCAATCACCACAGCCCAGGAAGACGCCAGGCAGCAGCGCTCACCTGCCACATACGACCTGACCAGGGGCTGAGGTTGCCCCCAAGGGATGGGGAGGCCGCGAGGGGTCTCAGCCACTGTCACGCTCCCCAACAGGCTGGCCAGGGGGACTGAGGGGCGCTGTCCCCAATGGGCTCAGGCCTGTGTACGCAGAGAGTTCCCTGAGTCAGGGTCAGCCAGCTCAGGTTCCCACCACAGCCTGTCTTGCCAGACAGCCTCTTTGCTCTCTCCTGAGCCTTCCTGTCCAGGCACCAGGTGCCACTGCACACTCAGCATCTCCTGGTGCCCAGCAGCCAAGCCTGCCCTGGAGAGCTTCAGTCTCTGCATGGCAGGGCCACCCAAGGATCCCGGACACCAAGCAAAGCCTGGAGTCCAACTGCAGGAGTCCTGGAACCGCGGACCACGGAGAAATAAATCCCAAACTGCTCTCGGAGGCCCACCACCTGCTCACTGGCTGCGCTCAGGATTGGACAGCGCTCAGCATTGGACAGCGCTCAGCACTGGGTCTTCTGATTGGACAGGGCCTCAGTCAGTCTCCGCTCTTCCCTCGCCCCCTCCAGCCCAGCGAACCTTCTTTTTGAGTGACAGCGGGCTGATATCTGCTCCAGGCAAGGAGGAGGTCAAAATGGCAGGGTTTGGGTGCAGCTTTTTTCTTTTTTTCTTTTCCTTTTGAGGTCTGGGCGTTGGGTTAGGGTCAGGGAAGTTCTGTTAGGTTTTGATGTTAGGAAGTTGAAGTCATTTCTTGAAAGTTTCATCACCTGGACCACCCAAAGCATCTTCTGGAGTCTGACTTGTCCTCCATTGATACGTGCAAAAATCTCCAAGTAGAACTGGCCTTTCGCCCAGTAGGAACCTCCCAGTGCGTCATGGCCAGGGCTGGTAGAGGCTCACTGGGGGCCTAGCAAGCGCCCTGGAGGAGTTTACCACCCAATTGGCAGCATGAGAGCTGATGTTCCTCCAGCTGAGTTGAATCAGTCTGGAGCCCATTTTGAGGCTGGAGAATGAGTAAGGCGATCAGCAAAGAAGAGACCCCCAGAGAGCAGATCTGGGTAAACCCCTGCTGCACCCGGGCTCCTGCACTCTCTGGCGAACTGGTGGTTGAATTCAGAGGCCTCGACCTCTGAGCCTCTTCCCCAGTCATAGCTTGAAGTTTATTTAGAGACAGGGTCTCACTGAGTTGCTTAGCACCTTGCTTTGGCTGAGGCTGGCTTTGCATTTGCCATCCCTCTGCCTCAGCCTCCCTAGACGCTGGAATGACAGGCATGTGCCACCTTTTTTTTACCTGCGGTGGCCACAGGATAACAGCCTTACACAGATCAAAGCCACCCTGGATCCTGACAGTCCCCTGGATCCCAGGCAATGGGATCCTGCCTCCTCCTAAAACTAGAGACACCCTGCCCAGGTGTGCATCCTCAGTATCAGCTGAATACTCTTCACTTGACAAGAAAAAAGAAACAACAAAAAATACAGACCCTACCTGCTTGTATTGATTCAAACAAAGTCAATGTGTTGCCAAAGAAAGCTCTGGTCTTGTCCCCCCAATTCAGTGGTGCAAAAAGTCACATAATACAGAGAAGACTTCTCCTTAAGAGGGGCTCAAGGGTCTCTTTGTTTAAGGAAAAACAATTTGCATTTGATTGGGAGTCCAGGAAAGACAACGCCAGGTTTTCCTAATTTGGTAAATAATTCCATAGACTCCAATGCACCCTGCTCCTCTCTGCCTTTGTTAACCATAGAGGCCTCGAGATTACCTGCCCCCTGGGACCCCTGAACCTGCAGATGAATGGGGTGGGGTCCTATCTTCTCCATGCAGTGCCCTGAACCTCCACCTTCTCACAGACTCCAACACCTTTGGCAGCATCTAATAGGGGAGTGGTTTAGTAAATTTTGGAATGTACCTAAAGACATTTCCTTATCTGGCTAAGATGCTATCAAGTTGGATTCATGGTCCTTTTAAGTACTTTTTATCTTTTTCTGTTTTATTTATCCTTTTTAGTTATACATAACCATAGAGTCAATTTGATAAAATTATCCAAACATAAAATATACCTATATACCTTATTCTCTTTAGTACCCCATTCGTGTGGGTGTGCATGATGGACCGATTCACTTAGATATTTTCATATATTTAAATAGAAACATTATGGTCGATTCATGCTACTGTTTTTCCTGTTCTTATCTCCCCTCCCTTTCTGTTGTTCCCCTTTGTCTAATCTACTGAACTTCTCTTTGTGCCCCCCCTTCCTTGTGATGTAGATATCACATATCAGGGAAAACATGTGACTTTTGGATTGGAGGGATTGCCTTATTTTACTTTAGAATGATAATCCCCACATCCATTAATTTACTGGCCAATGTTATGAAGTCATTATTTTTAAGGCTGAGTAATATTCCACCATGTATATATACCACAATTCCTTTATCTACTCATCTATTGGTGGGCATTTATGCTGGCTCCATAGCTTAGCTATTGTGAGTTGTGCTATCATAAACATTGATGTGGCTGTGTCCCTGTAGTATGCTGATTTTATCCTCTTTATGCTTAGGAGTTGGATGACTGAGTCAGATGGTGGTTTAAGTCCGAGTTTCTTAAGGAATCTCCAACCTGCTTTCCAGAGGGGTTGCACAAACGGGTAATTTCTGTAACAAGGTGTGAGCATTCCCTGTCCACGACATCCTCACCAATTTCTTGTTACTTTATTCTTGATAATTGCCATTCTGACTGGAGTGAAAGAGAAGCTTAGTGCAGTTTTAACTTGCATTTCCCTAATTGCTAGAATACATTGCCTTTTCAGTATTTATTTTTTAAAAAATATTTTTTTCTATTGAAATCAGACTCAATACCGTTATTCTATCCATTTATTTTTCTGTGGTGCTGAGGATGGAACCCAGTGTGTGCACATGCAAGGCAAGCACTCTACAGCTGAGCCTCAGCCCCAGCCCCCATTTTCAGTATTTTTTACTTTTGTTTCTCAGTAACAGCAGCCCAGGTCTTTTGGGGGACCAATTTTCTTGCATTTATGAAATGGAAACATTTCTCTTGAAGGAAGACTGAGAAGGTCAAGCCACATGCCCAGGATTCCAGGGATGAGCAGTACACGGTTGTCTTGCCCAGGATGAGGAGAAGATTATGTGGTTGAGAAGAGGGAAAAAGCTGGAGACACCCTGGGGCCAGAACCCCTTCTTCCCCCATGAGGGAAATGATTAATTATTATTGCTGTTAGTTTTCTTCGCCAAAATGTGAAGTTTAACTAAACTACCAGTTCCACTAAATTTAGGTCCCTGGATGGAGCTCAGATTTGTCTTGAGAGGCAAGAAAATGTGAATAACCAACCCAGTGGTTCCAATAACCAAAAAGCTAGGCTTTGGGCTCCTTGGAGACAAAACACTGGGTTTTACCCTATAATTAACAATCCAACAGCACCTGACACCCAATTAATGAGGGATGGAGAATTGGATCAGTGGGTGTGGGGGTCTGTGGGTGGCCAGCTGCAGGAGATTGCCTCTGGGTGCATTCCTTGCATCTGGGAAATTTTTCAACACCAATGAGATAAACAAAATGGTGAGAACACTGGCAAAACCCTCTGCAATATTCTAGCCAGGAAAATTCATAAGCACTTTAAAAGCATCTTAATGTTTACCTTTGGTCAAATGTGCCTCAATCCAAATAAAACAATTTGAAAAGAGTTGTCAACATGAAAAATTTCTGAAATCTGCTGGTTTATGGATCACTGAAAATCCATATGAGTCCATGGCTAAATACATAAGTAAAAATAGAAACCTAATAATGAACATTTTCTTAAGACTTCTGTCCTAAAAACACTGCCCTATGTACTTTGATAACTAAATTATAATTTAATAATTCCTCTAGTAACAATTGACATCCATAAACAACTGTGGAACATGTCTGGTTGGAACAGAAATGCTGGGATATCAAGAAAAAAGTTACTCTGAACCTCAACGGAAAAGAAGTCATAAATAACCACAATGCAGAAATGCCCAAAAAAACTTGAAATTAAAAACAAGGGACTGGGGTTGTGGCTCAGTGACAGAGCACCTACCTAGCACCTGTGAGGCACTGGATTATACCCTCAGCACCACATTAAATAGTAATATGTAAAATAAAGGTATACTTTCCAACTAAAAAATATTTTTAAAAATAAAGATCAGATTTATAAAAAAGCAACACCCTGCAATGCAGCATTTCTCCTAGACCAGCTTCCTGTACCCCCAAATACTAGCATGATGTGAGCAAGGTTAAAAAAATGGGTGAGAAATTACAGAAGTCTGATCTGGCCCCATCTCTAGTCCAGTGCCAATTAAATGTCCCTCTCCAAATAGCAACACCTCAGACCACGTATTTTCTGTCTCTCTCTTTAGGGCTTTCTCACATTTTTCCTTTCTTTCTTCTTGTGGTGCTGGGGATTGAACCTGGGACCTTGTGCATGCAGGGCAAGAACACTACTGACCTCACTGAATCCCCAGCCCCTCACGTTATTTCCTGAATGTGTATCTCCTTTTCTAAATAGGTGTGTTCATGTGCCTCACAAATGAAGTTCTTTTCTGCCATGAAAACCAAGGAACCTACTTTTTCTGAGCTGATCTCTCTCTCTCTCCCTGGAATCCCTTCCCATCACATAACCTCTCACAACCAGAGTCAGACTTGAGCTTTGGAATTGTGTGTGGTTTTTATTGTTTGGAGTCTGATATCACATACATCACTGGAGGGAGCTAACCAGCAGCTATGCATTTCTTTAATAAGCAAAGGATGAGGTTTGGTGGCACATGTCTGTAAGGCCAGGCATTTAGGAGGCTGCTGCAGGAGGATCTAAACTCTGAGGCCACAGTTGGCCTGTTAGCAAGACCCTGCCTCAAAATAAAGTATTCACAGTTCTGATATTGGGTGTGTCTTCATGAACAATGAGGAATCAGAGTTTCTGTTTCAACAGTCTCCCTTTAGGATGCTGTGTGTAGGTGTGTGACTGTTACCTTCCAACAGGACCTAGAGCAGTTGCTGGTGTCCACCTGTATTAATAAATAGATCAAATGAAGTGAGTAAATAAGTAAAGCAATAAAAGATCTTACACTGTAGCTGGTTGTGATCCCAGAGATATGGAGGTTATGTTGTGTTTCTTAGATCTTGTGTTCTTGCAAGAGTGGATTTTAGATAATTCATAAAAGGTAATCAATGTAGAGCAAAGCTCATTGGCTCAAAAATCACTATCTAGAAGGGGGGAGGAAAACAGTGAGTCTTCTCTGAAATCTCTAGGATTCACACCCGCTTTGCTTCTCAAGTTTATGGGAAATGTTGTGGGTGACTCCAGAATTCTGTCCATGGACCAATTTCTACTCTTAACTGGCAATAGGATGACACTGTGTTTGTAGGTTCCTAATCCACATGGTCTTGTACAGAGACACCAAAGCAAAACCCGAGTGTGTGAGTGTGTCTCTGTGTGTGTGTGTTTGTGAATTTTACTATAATAAAAATTTTATTATGGCAGCTATTATGAAGACAAACAACAAGTGTTGGCGTGGATGTGGGGAAAATGGTACAGTCGTAGACTGCTGGTGGGAATGGAAATTGGTGCAGCAAATATAGAAAGCAAGATAACAAGAGAAAGAAATCAAGGCTTCTCAAAAAATCTTTTCTGTTTAGTAACTTCTCAATCAACCTTTTTGAATTTAGGCATCCTCCTCTACCTCAACTATGTGGGTCACAGGATTTGACATTACTGCATTCCTCTAAGGAAACCATATTTCAAGTGAAGGATATATATCATGTTAACAAAGGAAAACATTAAGGATGAAAAGAAACATCATTAACAGTTTTTGTCAGCACCAAGAACTACCCCATCTTTTTTATTGATAGCATAAATGTGAAACTCATTCTTGTGGAGAAGTTCCCAAAATATATACTTCAAGGGAACAAAATTGAATAATTATAATTAGGAATTCTGAAGTCAAGTTATGCTCACCAACAAAGAGCAGGTTGCTGTAGGTCTCCAACATCACTTCTCTATATAAATTCTGCTGAGCAGGATCCAGGCATTCCCATTCCTCCTCAGAGAAATTAATGGCCACATCCCCGAATGTCAATGGCTCCTGAAATAAAAATTGGTAGATCAATAGCACATGGACCAAATCATTATTTAGTTTTTAGTTTGAATTAAGAGTTAGTAGAACTGACTGTCGTGTAGGAGAGTGACTTTAATTATGTAAAAATATACTTTCCATTATCATTCCATTATCTAATTCAGAGGAAGATACATAAGTCCAAAACAGTGTGTGTGTGTGTGTGTGGGTGGGTGTGTATTCCATATCAGAGTGAAGTGAAGGATATATACCATAATCCAAGCGCTGAATAAAAGCCCAACTCCTAACTTTTCTGCTATCAGTGAATGTGAAATTTGGTGGACATTACAGATGCAAATCAGACTCGTCAAATATATTATCATAAAGAGATTGTGCCCAAGGGAGACAAAAAGAGTGGTAAAAAAAGCTTTTGAAAACAGTCTAGTTCCTATTCTCTCTGCTTTATATCCATGAGATAGATTGAACTCCCAAAACAATTAGTTTCAAGAGGCCCACACAATAGCACATATGAGTTCAAAAGACTGAGGCAAAGAAATGGTTAATAAAAGAAAAAATACCTTTTGATATAATTGAAATGGAAAAATAATAGTAACAATAAGTTACTTAAGACTCATACAACCAAGTAAATATAACCAAGGAAAATGATGGTTTTGAGAAATACATAATAAAATTATTAGTCATAAGAGGCACAGGACTGTCAACATGTGTGCAAAAGGAAGATGAGATCAGTAAGACACACCAGAAGTGTCCAAACGGGTTTTCTGCATGTGGATGGATCCTAATTACTTAAACATAGCTACTTTATTGGAACAATTACCTTGACATCAGAGCATAATCACCCCATCTAAACAAATAACTAATTAAAAATCTTCAATAGCAAAATGTTTAAATAACTGAGTGAATTGGAATTGTAAGGTATCAAGATTTTATGAAAGAACAACCACAAGAAGACAAATCACGTTAGTAGATGATTAGAGTCACTGTTCACAAAACACAAAAAATAAAAATCCTGACATGTTAGAATAATTATATTTTCCAAACTGTTGAGCACCCTCACTGTAACACTGTAGCCTTCTGTGGCTAATTTCTCAGAAGTGAGTGAAGTAATTCTGGACAGCTAAGAAAATTAAGTCCACACACCTCGTATACCTTTGACAAAGAAAGGAAATGCTTAGTCTTCCAGAGTCACAATTCTCACCAGTTAGCAGCACATAGCAGTAGTAAGTTATAAGTCACTTATAAGTCTGATGTCACTTATAAGTCCCAGAATGACATCTACACTGCTGATCAACTTCCTGTAATTTTGTGGACCCTACAACTACCAAACACAGAAGGGAGCATTCAATATTAATTGATAGTTATCTACAACTCGAATAAATGATTAAACACAACCATGATAAAATCCTAACAAGTTTTTGCATAAATATTGAAAAATTGGCTTCTGAAGGCTATATGGAGAAGGAAGGCATATAGAGTGGTCAACAATTCTGTAGAATAAGTTTACAGGACTGAAATATTGGATGCTGAAATGTACTATGAACTTAAAGTAACCAAAAAGGTGAGATATGTGGCATGCAGTATACAAACAGATTAGTGGAAAAGAACAAAACCTAGAAAGAAACTCAAAAAACTACAAGAAATGTGAGGATTTCACTGGAGATGATATGATATTTTTAATTAATTATGAATAAATTGCTATCTGTCTGCAAAGAAATGAATTTGACACAGAACTTGCAACTTTTAAAAAATAAAATCATTCATCTGAAAAAAAATGTTAAATTTGTAGCTTGTGTCAGACAACATAGCACAAATTCTATATGGCTTTGTCCTTGACATGAACATTCAAAGGCAGAAGCAGCATGTATAAATGAGAAACTTAATGAATTTTTATTCTGTTAAAAATTATTCTGTATTTTGAAGTGTGCTATAAACTGAAAGAGAAGAAACTAGATGAAGTATTTGATAAATATATATATATATATATATATGATATATATATATATATATGAGATATATATATATATATATATATATATGGCACTGGGTTTGATCTTCAGCACCACATATAAACTAATAACAAATAAAGGTCCATTGATAACTAAATAATATTTTTAAAAAACACTGAGCAAGAAAACAATGAGTTTCAAAATGGCACTATCACATATAATGATATTAGAAACTCATAAGGAGCAATAGTAAGAAGAATATAATTAGAAACTATAATAAATATATACAGATCCATGAAGATGAGATTTGTGTATCTATTTACATTTGTTTTTCTATAGACTTCTTTATATGTACATACTTAGATTTATAATTATTGATATGTAAAACACAGAATTACATAGTTTAAGCATATATCTTAAAAAACCTTTACTATAATTCATTCATTAATGACTTGTATATAATTTATGCACAAATACAGAGTAACTTGTAAGCTTTTCACTTAGAGATATTTATACAATAATATTTTATGGAGTTATGGTTGTAATTAAGTGGTGTAGAATTTGCACAGCTTGTGCAAGACCTTGGATTTGATTACAACAGCACAAAAACAAATGCAATAGTTTCCACTAAGGCCATGATAACATAGTGACACTTGACAGATATTTCAGTCATTTTCTTGGAAAAACCACAGAATTTAGTGGGTTTCTGTGTCTCCTATATGTAGTAGAAACTTCAATGTCTGAAAACTTCTACTTGAAATACTTTTACCAACCCCCATTAATTTCTAATGTCATTCAGTTTAAACAATCAATCATGATCCTCGTGTACCTTAAGTATAATTTTTATTTAAACTTTCATTTTTTACTTTTCTTTGTTTCTACTTAGTGCCCAGCCTTTTTTACTTTGGAATTCATAAAGTCCCCAAATTATTCCTCCTGTTCAAACACCATGGTTCCAAGAACTTTATGTGAAATATACAAACTGCCCCCTTAGGGAATTTAGACTGATAACCCTGCCCTGGATAAGCCCATGTATCAGTACATTCTTAAAAGTCAAAGCCGTAAGGAACAAATTGTTATGCCTTTTATCTTTCTAAAGGTTGTTGTCTAGTGAACAAACCAGTATTAAAATTTACACAAATCTAAAAATGTAAGAAAGCAGATTTAAAATTGACAAGGGATGCAAAAATTAAAAATAATTCTTTGGGAGAATGTAAATAGGTGTTAGAAGAAACTTATTTTTTATGTATAAAAATATCAGAAACTAAACACTGATGATCGTTTTACAACATTGTGACTACTGTATAAGCTATGGGATTGTAACCTTAAAAATTGTAAATTAGATTTTGATTATATTTTGCCAGAAGAAAAAAAAGTTTTTGTAAGAGGAACAAGAAAAATGTCAAAATCATAGCAAAAATAATAATTATTTATAATATTATAATATAATATTATAATAAAAGGTTTTAATAATTTATATTATAATTTAATAATTACAATAAAAGATTTCAAAAGGCAAACAAAAATGCAAGTGATATTTGCCCAATAAATAACACTATTTCCATAATAAGAAACATTTATTTGAATATGCTACTGCCTAAATATAATGATCAACAGTGAATTGTTTTCTTATGGCTGACATATTTTTATCAGAAAAGCATGTCCAAGTAGCCATGAATATTGGCTGTCTGTAATTTTAATTAATAGTTTATTTAGATAGAGCCACATTTTTTCCCAGCATCTCCATTCACCATAGACAAATTATGGAAGCACTTCCAATTATGGACGCAGTTCCCAATAGATGAATTGAGTAATAAAATGTGATACACACAATGGAGTTTTTAGTCAGCTATAAATAATATTATTGACTAATGTCACAACTTAAATGGACAGAAATTAACATCATCATGCTATGTGAAATAAATCAGACTGATCAAGCATCAAATGTTTTCTTTCACATGCAGCAGCTACAGCAAAACAAAGAGAAAGGAGAGTTGGATATCATAAATATATAGGAAAGATTAGTGGAGTATGAGGAGATTGGGTGGGAGTGACAGGAAAGGAGAATTTCAAGTGTAATACACACATACCATTGTGAATTTCACCTTCTGTATATGGAGAAAGCATCAACCATAAATGAATAAATAGATTAATAAAATAGATGAAGGAGAATATTTGGGGAAAATAATGAAGGAAAAAAATAAGGTAATGAGAATTGAAAGGGATTAAATTAATTTAACAAAAGAGGTTAAAGCCTTGTACAATGAAAAGTACAACATGCTAAAGAAAAAGAATCAAAGAAGACCTAGAAGATAGAAAGTTCTACCTTGTTCTTAAATAGGTAGAAGTAATATTGTCAAAATTACCATGCTACCAAAAGCACTGTACAGATTTAATGCAATTCCAATCAAAATCCCAAGACATTCCTCATGGAAATAAAAAAATTATATAAAAATTGATCCTGGAAAAACAAAGAGACCCAGAAGAGGCAAAGCAATCCTTAGAAGAGGAAGGCAGGTGGCATCGCTATACCACACCTTAAACTATATTCAGAGGAATAGTAACAAAACAGTGTGGTACTGGCACAAAAATAGACAAGTAAAAAAAATTGTATAGAATACAGAACACAGAGAATAACCCATATAAATACAGACATATCATACTAGAAAAAAGGTACCCAAAACATATTGGAGGAAAAATAGCCTTTTCAACAAATGGTACTAGGGAAAGTACAAATCCATATGCAGCAAAATGAATTTAAGACCCTCTCTTTTTTCATGCACAAATCTCAAATCAAAGTGGATCAAAGACCTAGGAATTAAACCAGAGACCCTACACCTAAGAGAAGAAAATATAGGTCCAAATCTTCATCATGTTGGATTAGGCCCCGACATCCTTAATAAGACTATTATAGCATAAGAATTAAAACCAGGAATCAATAAGTGGACGGATCAAAACTAAACAGCTTTTCAGCAAAAGAAACAAGCAGTGAGGTAAAGAGACATTCTACATCTCTAGGGTATATGAAGAACTCAATCTTAACACCAAACACACACACACACACACACACACACACACACACACACACACACACACACATATAACCCAATGCATAAATGAACCAAGGAACTCAAAAAGCATTTCTCAGAATATGATATACAATTGAGCAAAAATATATATGAAAAGTTCTACACAGCAATTAGAGAAATGCAAATCAAAGCTAAGATTTCATCTCACTCCAGCTAGAAGTGCAGCTTTTATGCATATGAACAATAAGTGTGGTCAAGGATGTGGGGGAAAAGGCACATTGATACATTGCTGGTGGGGATGCAAATTGGTGCAGGCAATATGGAAAGCAGTATGGAGAGTCTTTGGAAATCTGGCAATGGAACCACCATTTGACCCAGCTATCCCACTCCTCAGTCTATACCCAAAGGGCTTAAAATCAGCATACTACAGGGACACAGCCACATCAATGTTTATAGCAGCACAATTCAGAATTGCTAAACTGTGGAGCCACCTAGATTCCCTTCAGTGGATGAATGGATAAAGAATATGTGGTATATATACAAAATGGAATATTACTCAGCACTAAAAAATAATAAAAACATTGCATTTGACAGTAAAAGAATGGAGTTGGAGAATATTATGTTAAGTGAAGTTAGCCAAACCCAAAAAACAAATGCTAAGTATTTTCTCTGATATATGTGGGGTGACTCACAGTGGGGTAAGGAGAGAGAACATGAGAGGATTGGATTAATTATAGATAGGGAAGACGGTGAAAGAAAACTGGATGGGGAAGGGAATTAGCAAGGATGGTGGAATATTATCAACATCATTATTCAAAAACACATGTATGAAAATTTGAATTTGATGCCAACATACCTTATATACAAATAGATATGAAAATTGTGTTATATAAGAGTTGTAATGGGGAAAGAAATAAGTACATGCATAATGGCATGAATTAGCATGAACATACTTTTTCATACATAGATATGAAAAATTGTGCTCTGTGTGCAATATGGATTGTAATGCATTCCACTGTTGTCAAGTATTTAAAAAATAAATACTTTTTTAAAAAAGAAAGTTATTGGAACCCATTGTGGACACTATAAGCCTACAGGATAAAGATTGTAAAGCCTTGAAAACACAGAGATGGAAGAGAAGATGCATGAACAACATGAAAAGCCAAGAAGAATGTGCCCCAAACAAAGATGCTACATTATTAGAATCCATGGTCAGAACATCAGGAAAAAAACAGAGAAGGAGTGGAAGAGGTATATAATTTTCTGTGAATTAAAAGATGATATAAGATCAAATACAGGCAGCAGAGGATCATTTTGATAAAGAACTACATAAGCAAATACAGAAAGCAAAAGATTCCTTCAATAAGGAGATAGAAATTCCGAAAAAAACAAACAAACAGATATCCTTGAAATGAAAGAAACAGTAAATCAACTTAAGAACTCAATAGGCTGCATCTCCAACAGAATAGATCACTTGGAAGACAGAACCTCCGACATTGAAGGCAAAATATATAATCTTGAAAAAATGAAGTTGACCCCAGTGAAAATGGTAAGAAACCAGGAGCAGACGATTCAAAAATAATGAGATAAACAAAAAGACCAAATTTAACAACTATTGGGATAGAGGAAGGCATAGACATCTAAACTACAAAAATGAACAATCTATTCAATGAAATAATATCAGAAACATTTCCAAACATGTAGAGTGAATTGGAAAATCAAATACAAGCAGCATACAGGACACCAAATGAAAAAAAATCACAACAGATAAACACCAACGCACATCATAATGAAAACACCTAGCATGCAGGAGAAGCAGAGTATTTTAAAAGCCACAAGAAAAAGTAATCAGATTATAGAGAAACAAATTGGAATCTCTGATTTCTGAACCAAGACCCTGAAAGCTACAAGATCCTGCAACAACATATACCAAGCTCTGAAAGAAACAGATGCCAACCAAGAATCATACCCAGCAAAATTAAATTTTGATTAGCAATTGAATTTTGATATAGATGTTATTTTTCTGACAAAATAAAAACCTTCCATGATACACAAAACTTGATAGAATTTACAACTAGAAGGCCTGCACTACAGCACATCCTTGGCAAAACATTCCATGAGGAGGAAATAAAAAACAATGAAAATTAGAAAATGGAAGTATCCCCCTAAATAAAAAAACCTATCAAAGAGCAAGTTAAATACCTAAAATAAAAAAAAATATATACTGGGAATACAAATCATGTCTCAGTAATAACCCTGAATGTTAATTTCTAAAACTCAGCAATCAAAAGACTGGCAGATTGGATTTAAAAAGAAGACCCAATAATATGCTGCCTCCAAGAGACTCGTCTCATAGGAAGACATCCACAGAGTGAAAGTGACAGGTTGGAAAATATATATATATCACTTTGGCTGGGGCTAGGGCTTAGCGGTAGAGTGCTCACCTAGCATGTTTGAGGCCCTGGGTTCGGTTCTCAGCCTTACATAAAAATAAATAGATATAATAAAGATATTATGTCCATCTATAAAAAATAAATATTAAAAAAACATACCACTCACATGGACTATGAAAGCAAGCAGGGATTTCCATCCTTATATCAAATAATGTGAACTTCAAGTGAAAGTTAATCAGAAGGCATAAAAGAGGACCTTTCATACTGCTTAATGGAACCATACACCAACAAGACAGAACAATTATAAATATTTATGCCCCAAACAATGGAGCATCTATGTTCAAACAGAATCCTCTCAAGTTCAAGGTCCAAGTAGACTACAAGACAATAATTCTGGGTGACTTTAACACACCTCTTTTACCACTGGATAGATCTTCCAAACAAAAGCCAAACAAAAAATATAGAACTAAATAATACAATCAATAACTTAGATTTAACTTACATACATAGACTATTTCATCTTTCAACAGTTGAAGAGAAGTTCTTCTCAGCAGCAAATGGATATTTCTCTAAAACAGACCATATATTATGCCACAAAGCAACTCTAAGCAAATACAGAAAAGTAAGGATAGTATCCTGCATTCTATCAGACCATAATGGATTGAAATTACAAATCAATGATAAAAATAGAAGATTCTCCAATGCCTGGAGACTAAATTATATGCTAGTGAATGAACAATGGGTTACAGAAAACATCAAAGTGGAGATTTAAAAATTCTTAGAGGTGAATGAGAATACAGATACAACATATTAAAGTCTCTGGGACACTATGATGGCATTAATAAGAGGAAAGTTCATTGCATGGAGTTCATTCCTTAAAAAAAGAAAAAGTCAAATAAATGACCTAAAATTGCATCTCAAACCCTAGAGAAAAAAAATGAATCAATACCAAAAGCAGTAAAAGACAGAAAATAATTAAAATCAGAGCTGAAATCAATGAAATTGAAACCAAAAAAGCAATTGAAAATTGACAAAATGACTGGGAATGGAACCACCATTTGACTGAGGTATTCCACACCCTAGTTTATACCCAAAGGACTTAAAAACAGCATACTACAAGGACATAGCCACAATGGTTTTAGCAGAACAATTTACAATAGCCAAACTGTGGAGCCAACCTAGATGTCCTTCAATAGATGAATGGATAAAGAAAATGTGGCATTTGTACACAATGAAATATTACTCAGGAGTAAAAGAGAGTAAAATCATGGCAATTTCAGGTAAATGGATGGCAATGGAGAAAATAATGCTAAGTGAAGTTATCCAATCCCCAAAAACAAATGCCCAATGTTTTCTTTGATACATGGAGGCTGACTATAGTGGGGAAGTGAGAGGAAGCATGGGAGGAATAGATGAATTCTTTTCAGGGCAGAGGGGTTGGAAGTGAGGGGCCAGGGGATTAGCAAGGGTGGTGGAATGTGATGGACACCATTATCCAAAGTACATGTATGAAGAAATGATTTGGTGTCAACATACTTTATATACAGAGATGAAAAAATGTGCTGTACATGTGTAGTAAGAATTGTTATACATTCTGCTGCCAGATATACTAACAAAAACAGCACAGTATTGGCACCAACACAGGCTGGTAGACCAATGGTACAGAATAGAGGACACATCAACTAACCCATAAAATTACAACTATCTTATATTAGGCAAAGGTGACAAAAACATGCACTGGAAAAATGATAGCATCTTCAAAAAGTAGTGCTGGGGAAACTGGAAATCCATATGCAACAAAATAAAATTGAACCCCTATCTCTCACCATGAACAAAAGTTAACTCAAAATGGATCAAGGACCTAAAAATTAAACCATACACTGCATCTAACAGAAGGAAAAGTAGGCCCTCAACTTCATCATGTGGGATTAGGCCACAACTTTTCTAATAAGATTCCTATAGAACAAGAATTAAAACCAAGAGTCAACAAATGGGATGGATTCGAACTAAAAAGTTAAAAAAAAAAAACAGAATAGAAAGTCTACTTCCTGGGAGCAAATTTTTACCCTGCATACATCAGATAGAGCACTAATCTCTAGGGTATATAAAGAACTCTAAAATCTTAACACCAAAAAAAATAATAATCCAATCAATAAATAGGCCAAGGACCTGAACAGACACTTCTCAGAAGAGGATATACAATCAATCAACAAATATATGAAAAAAAATGGTCTTCATCTCTAGCAATCAGAAAAATACAAATCAAAACCACTCTAAGATACCATCTCACTCTAGTCAGAATGGCAGCTATTATGAAGACAAAAAACAATAAGCATTGGCCAGGATGTGGGGGAAAAGATACACTCATACACTGCTGGTGAAACTGGAATTTGGTGCAACCAATACAGAAAGAAGTATGGAGACTTCTTGGAAATCTGAAAATAGAACCACCATTTGACCTAGCTATTCCTCTTCTCAACTATACCCAAAAACTTAAAAACAGCATACTACAGGGACACAGCCACAGCAATGTTTATAGCAGCATAATTCACAATAGCTTCACTGTGAAGCCAACCTGTTTGCCCTTCAGTTGATGAATTCATAAAGAATTGTGGCATAGATACACAATGGAACATTACTCAGCACTAAAAGAGAATAAAATCATTGCATTTGCCAGTAAATGGATGGAGTTGGAGAATATTATGTTAAGTGAAGTTAGCTAATCCCAAAAGAACAAATGCCAAATATTTTCTCTGATATATGGGGGGTGACTCACAGTGGGGTAGGGAGGGAGAGCATGGGAGTATTAGATTAATTCTAGATAGGGAAGAGAAGTGGGAGGGAATTGGAGGGGGAAGGGGATTAGCAAGGATGGTGGAATATGATGGTTTTCATTATACAATGATATGATCAACATCATTATTCAAGATACATGTATGAAGACTTGATTTGGGTGTCAACATATCTTATATACAAAGACATGAAAATTGTGATATATTTGTGTGTTAATTGTAATGCAGAAAGAAATGAGTTCATATATAATGGTACAAGTTGATTTGAACATACATTATATACAGATATGAAAAATTGTGCTATATATGTGTAATAAGGATCATAATGCATTCCACTGTTATCGTTTATCTTTAAAAATAATAAAAATATTTAAAAAAATAAAAAAATTAAAAAAAGTAAATCATGACTTTAAAAAATCTGAAAAAAAAAAAAGAAATTGTGAGATGGGATGCATGTGGTGCTACACACATGATATATCCAGTCTTCTGGAGGCTTAGGCAGACGAAATCAAAATTGTGAAGCTGACCCCAGCAACTGAATGAAACCCTGCCTTAATTTTTTAAAAAGTAATAGTAATTTTAAAAAATTAAAATCAAAAAACATTTTAAAATTTAATTTTTTAAAATAAAAATTTAAAAAGGGCTGAGGATATAGTTCAGTACAGTTGGACAAACACTATGAAACACTGTGTCAGTTTTATATTGATGTCACATAAATATCACATTTCACACATAAACATATTTTAAAAGGACAGCTGCAGAATTTGAGAAAAATACATATACAGATCACCACAAAACAGAGTGAATTACACACCCTGGGAATAGATGATAGGACTCTTCATTTTAAAGAGGACTGCTTCCCTCAGGTTCATCTATGATAACACCCCATCAAAATTTCACCATGATTTCCTTTTCATTGAAGAGGGGAACAAACCAAAAAGTTTGAAAATTCTCCTGGAAGGCTAAATTGATATAAAATTAGACAAGAATTCTGAACTCTAAGAGCAAAAGCAGGAGCTATCATTACAAGGCACTAATGCGTATTATAAAATTATCATAATACACTGATTTGAGGATCAAGAAAATCACAATGCATCAATTTCATGGATGACTCCACATGTATGTAAATTTCATTTTTATTGTTAAGTGCAATGAAAAGGCCTAGATAAGTGAAACCATCTCCAGCAGAGGATTTGATGTGAATGAACAAGACAACCCAACATGAAGGGAGGTGTGGGAACTGGAGGCACAGAGCACTGGTAGGGCTTGGGGGCAGGACGTGCATGTTACTGGATTATACTCCAGCATCCCAAAGAAGCTCATGTTGAGCAGGATTATGTTTCAAAATTATACCAGAATATGAGGTTCCTGATATAATTTAATTGTATAACTGTTACAATTATCATCAAGGAATCATGACGTAAATAGAGTCCACCCACGGGCCCACGTGGATGTAATAATCATACACTTAATTGCAATGGAAAAGTCATTATCAATCAAACCCTATCCAGGCCACCCTCAGCAATGTAGCTAGACCCGCGGTCAGAATAAAAACTAAAAACTTCAGGGGTCAGAAATGAGTGGTAAAGCACCCTTCTGTTAATTACCAAAACACAAAACAACTAAACTCCACAAAACTAGCTCAGGAATAAGCAGGGTCCCTGTACACAGCAGCTCCCCTCCTACAGGAAAAAAAAGTGTTTGAAGGATTTTGCATTTTATTTAGAGGCAGGGTCTCATCGAGCTGGTCTCTAAGAGCCTCCCCAAGTTGCCAAGGCTGGCCTTGACCTCGCAATCTTACAGCATCAGCCTCTTCCCCACTCCCCAACCTCTGGGATGATAGGTGGGTGTCATCGCTGGGCTAGGAGATTGGATTCTTCTAGTGGTCCCACCTGTCAATCACCACAGCCCAGTAAGAATCCAGGCAACCTCGCTCACCTACCACTTAGGACTTAAGCAGGGGCTGAAGCTGCCCTGGGGGATGGGGAGGCTGTGAGGGGTCCCCACCACTGTCACGCTTTCCACCTGGCTGGCCATGGACACTGAGGGGCGCTGTCCCAAATGGGCTCAGGCCTGTGGATACAAAGAGGCCCCGAAGTCAGGGTCAGCCAACTCGGGTTCCCCCCACAGCCAGTCCTGCCAGACGGCCTCCCTGCCCCGCCTCCCTCCTGAGCCTCCCTGTCCAGGCACCAGGTGCCACTGCACATTCACCATTTCCTGGTGCCCAGCTGCCAAAACTGCCCTGGAGAACTTCAGCCCGTGCATGGCAGGCCCACGCGGGATCCCGGGCACAGAGCGAAGCCTGGATTCCAACTGCAGGAATCCTAGAAGCCGGACCTCGGAGAAATAAATCCCATCCCAAGCGCGGAGGCCCGCCCCCTGCTCGCTGGCTGCTCTCAGAATTGGACAGAGCTAAGCACGGGGGCTTCTGATTGGACAGGGCGTCAGTCAGTCTCTTCTTCCCCCCCCCCCAACCTGAGCACAGGGTGCCTTCTTATTGAGTGACAGTGGGGTGATATATGCTCCAGGCAAGAAGGAGGCCAGAATGGCATGGTTGGGTAGAGATTTTTTTCTTTTTTCTTTTCATTTTGAGGTGTGGGCATTGGGTTAGTGTTAGGGTGACCATAATTCTAAGTTCTGTTGGGTTTTGATGTTAGGAAATTGAAGTCATTTCTTGAAAGTTTCACCACTTGGGCCTCCTCCTATTATAAGACCACCCAGAGCGTCCTAGGGAGGCTGACTTGTCCTCTGTTTATCTGTGCCAAATTGTACAAGCAGAAGTCCCCTTTCACCCCTTGGGAACTGCCCAGTGAGTCATGGCTTGCGCTGGTGGAGGCTCCCGAGGGGCCTGGAAGGCTCCTTAGAGGAGGCTCCCACCCGCTTGGAAGCATGAGAGCGGATTTTCCTGCACCTGAGCTGACTCTGTATATGGAGTCTACATTGAGCTGGAGGCAGAGAAAGGAGATCAGCACAGAAGAGATCCAGAGAGCACAGACCTAAGTAAACCCCAGCTGCACCCAGGCTCCCTCACTCTCTGGCCACTGGGGGTTGAATTCAGAGGACTTGACCTCTGAGCTCCTTCCCCAGCCCTAGCTTGAAGTTTAGAGACAGGGTCTCACTGAGTTTCTTAGCACCTTGCTTTTGCTGAGACTGCCTTTGAATTTCCCATTCTCTTGCCTCAGCCTCCCCAGCCACTGCAATGACAGGCATATGCCACTTTTTTTTCTTTCTTTCTTTTTGAGAGAAATACCTGCGGTGGCCACAGGATAACAGCCTTGCACAGATCAAGGTCACCCTGAGTGCTCTCCCTGGTTCCCACCAGTTCCCTGAATCCCAGGCAATGGGATCCTGCCTCCTCCAAAAACCAGAGACCCCCCTGCCCAGGTGTGCATCCTTAGTATCAGCTGAATACTCTACACTTGACAAGAAAAAAGAACAAAAAAGACAGACCCTACCTGCTTGTTTTGATGCAAACAAAGCTGATGTGTTTCCAAAGAGAGCTCTGGTCTTTTCCCACCAGTTCAGTGGTGCAAAAGGTCACATAATACAGAGAAGACTTATCCTTAAGAGGGCCTCAAGGGTCTCTCTCTTTAAGGAAGAACAATTTGCATTTGATTGGGAGTCCAGGAAAGCCAATTCCAGGTTTTCCTAATTTGGTAAATAACTGCATAGACTCCAATGCACCCTGCTCCTCTCTGCCTTAGTTAACCGTGGAGGCCTCGAGGTTACCTGCCCCCTGGGACCCCTGCACCTGCAGATGAATGCGGGTGGGGGGTCCTTTCTTCTCCATGCAGCGCCCTGAACCTCCGCCTTCCCACAGGCTCCAACACCTTTGGCAGCATCCAATGGAGGAGCGGTTTAGAACATTCTTGAATGTACCTAAAGACATTTTCTCATCCGGCTAGGATGCTATCAATTTGGACCCATGGTCCTTTTCAGTACTTTTAAATCTTTTTCTATTCTATTGTTTCTCCTTAGTTATGCATGGCCATAGAATCCATTGTGGTAAACTTATCCAAACATAAAATATACCTTATTCTCCTTAGGACCCCATTCTTGTGAG
The DNA here is from genome assembly GCF_052094955.1 of Ictidomys tridecemlineatus. Taxonomy (NCBI): domain Eukaryota; kingdom Metazoa; phylum Chordata; class Mammalia; order Rodentia; family Sciuridae; genus Ictidomys; species Ictidomys tridecemlineatus. The sequence continues at coordinate 16,552,999 of NC_135492.1, read as the reverse complement.
TGAGCATGATGGGTAGATTCACTTAGGTATTTTCATACAATTAAATAGAAACATTATGGTCACTTCATGCTACTGTCTTTCCTGTTCCCCTCCCTTTCCATTGCTCCCCTTTGCCTCATCTACAGAACTTCTCTTCTTGCCCCCCACCTTCCTTGTAATATAGATAATGCATGTCAGAGAAAATATGTGACCTTTGGTTTTGGGGGATTGCCTTATTTTACTTTAGCATGATAATCTCCAGATTCATTCATTTACTGGCCAAAGTTATGAAGTCATTCTTTTTTAAAGCTGAGTAATATTCCACCATGTATACACACCACAATTTCTTTATCTATTCATCTGTTGGTGGGCATTTAGGCTGGCTCCATAGCTTAGCTATTGTGAGTTGTTCTCTCATAAATATTGAGGTGGCTGTGTCCCTGTAGTATGCTGATTTTATCCTCTTTATGCTGAAGAGTGGGATAACTGAGTCAAAATGTGTTTCCAATCCTAGTTTCTTGAGGAATCTCCATCCTGCTTTCCAGAAGGGTTGCATCAATGTGCAGATTCTCCAACAATGTGTGAGCATTCCCTGTCCCCGACATCCTCACCAATTTATTGTTACTGTATTCTTGATAATTGCCATTCTTACTGGAGTGAAAGAGAAGCTCAATGCAGTTTTAATTTGCATTTCCCAACGTGCTAGATCCATTGCCTTTTCAGTATTTTTAAAAAATATTTTTTTCTAGTTGGAGTCAGACCCAATACCTTTATTCTATCCATTTATTTTTCTATAGTGCTGAGGATGGAACCCAGGACCTCGCACGTGCTACGGGAGTGCTCAACAGCTGAGCCCCAGCCCCAATCCCTACCTTCAGTATTTTTTTTTTTGCTTCTCAGTAACAGCAGCCCAGGTATTTGGGGGACAAGTTTTGCTGCATTTGTGAAATGGAAACATTTCTCTAGATGGAAGACTGAGGAGGTCATGCCCAGGATTCCAGGGATGAGCAGTACCCAGTTGTCTGTCCCATAATGAGAAGATTATGTGGGTGAGAAGAAGGAAAAAGCCAGGGACACCTTGGGACCAGAACCCTTTCTTCCCTCATGAGGAAAATTATTCTTGCTGTTAGTTTTCTTAAAGAAAATTAGAAATTTTTCTAAGCTACCAGTGCCATTAGATATAGGTCCCTGGATGGAGCTCAGATTTGTCTTGAGAGGCAAGGAAAAGTGAATAACCAACCCAGTGATTTTTGTCTTGTTATGACAAAAAGACAAAACCAACAAGCTAGACCTTGGGCTTCTTGGGGATAAAACACTGGGTTTTACCCAATAATTAACAATCCAACAGCACCCAACACCCAATTAATGGGGCACGGAGAATTGGATCAGTGGGTGTGGGGGTCTGTTGGTGGTTAACTGCAGGAGCTGTCCTCTGGGGTGCATTTCTTGCATCTGAGAGGTTTTTCAACACCAATGAGATAAGCAGAGTGGCGAGAAAACTGGCAAAACCTTCTGCAATATTCTAGCCAGGAAAATTCATAAGCACTTTAGAAGCATCTTAATGTTTACCCTCAGTCGAATGTGCCTCAATCAGAATGCCACCATTTGAAAATAGCTGTCAACATGAAAAGTTTCTGAAATCTGCTGGTTTGTGGACCACATTTGAGGATAACAACAAAAACCATATGAGTCCATGGCTAAATACATAAGTAAAAATAGAAATCGAATAACGAGCATTCTCTTAAGACTTCCTTCCTGAAAACACTGCCCTATTTGCTTTTAATAATTCCTCTAGCAACACTTGAGGTCATAAAGAACCGAGGAACATGTCTGGTTGGGGCAGAAATGCTGGATACCAAGAAGAAAGTTACACTGAACCTCAAAGGAGAAGGTTCATAAATCACCAGAATGCAGGAAAGCCCACAAATTTTGAAATTAAAAACAAGGGACTGGGGTTCTGGCTCAGTGACAGAGCACGTGCCTAGCACCTGTGAGGCACTGGGTTCAATCCTCAGCACCACATTAAAGAGAAATATATAAAATAAAGGTATACTGTCCAACTAAAAACTATTTTTAAAAATAAAGATCAGATTTAAAAATAAAAATTAAAAAAAAAGCCAGAGATGATTTCAGATAATACATAAAATATAATCAAAGTAGAGCAAAGTTTATTGGCCCAGAAATCACTAGCAAGACGGAAGGAGGAAACAGTGAGGCTTCTCTGACATCTCTAGGCCTCACACCCGATTTGCTCCTCAAGGTTATGGGAGATGCTGTGGGTGATACCAGAGGCCTGCCCATGGACCAAGTCCTACTTCTTAACTGGCAGTAGGATTGCATCATATTTGTAGGTTCCTACTCCACATGGTCTTGTCCAGAGACACCAAATGAAACAGTGTGTGTGTGTGTGTGTGTGTGTGTGTTTGTGTGTGTGTGTGTGAATTTACTGTAATAAAACTTTATTATGGCAACTACTATAAGACAAACACAATAAGTGTTGGTGAGGATGTGGGGAAAAGATACACTAATACATTTCTGGTGGGACTGCAAATTGGTGCAGCCAATATGGAAAGCAGTATGGAGATTCCTTGGAAATCTGGGAATGGAACCACCATTTGACCCCAAAGGACTTAAAATCAGCACACTACAGGGACACAGCCACATCGATGTTTATAGCAGCAGAATTCATAATAGCTAAACTGTGGAGCCAACCTAGATGCTTTTTAGTGGATGCATGGATAAAAAATATACATTATATATACACAGTGGAATTTTACTCAGCAACAAAAGAGAATAAAATCATGGCATTTGCAGGTAAATGGATGGCATTGGAGAAGATAATACTAAGTGAAGTTAGACAATCCCAAAACAACAAATTCCAAATACTTTCTCTGATATAAGGAGGCTGACTATAGTGAGGTATGGAGGGGAACCATGGGAGGAATAGATGAATTCTAGATAAAGCAGAGGGGTGGGAGGGAAAGGGAGGGGGCAGGGGATTAGCAAGCATGGTGGAATGTGATGGACATCATTATCCAAAGTACACGTATGAAGACACAAATTGGTGTCAACATACTTTATATACAAACAGAGGTATGAATAATTGTGCTGTATGTGTGTAATAAAAATTGTAATGCATGCTGCTGTTGTTTAGTTTTTAAAAATCAATAGAAAAAACTTATTATGAAAAGTTTAAGATGATATTCTAAATATATAAATGCAACTCTCAAGTCACCTTGCTCTGCACTGACCAGTCCTAATTTGACCTTTTCTGGGACCAGTACGAAAATAGGGCACAACATACTATCAGAGAGGACACTCCAGCTTGAGAGTGTCCCTCTTTCCCTTCCCTGTGTCTTTAAATACACTAATACCAGATAGAGTGAGGGATGTGTCTGAAATAGTAGTTATCAGGTGCACACTAGTGACAAGAACAGGAGTTGACATGCCAAAGATCTAGGACAACTCTAGGTCACTTTGGCCCACACTGGTCTGGAATGGTTCTTACATATTTGATGGTTAGGTGCAATCATCCTATCTCCTTGAGTTCTAGAATCCAGTCTGTGAAAGTGTCCCAGAACTTGTCCCCACCAGGGTAATTTGTGTTCTCACTGGTAGAGATACCTGTATTGCTCACATAAATCACAGGTTGTTGGCTGAAAAATGGAATCTAGCACATGGACCTGACCAAGGCAGGGCTCTAGGTAAATTACATTTCTAAAAGAAAAGTGGGGGTCTGCACAGAGGGCAGGTTTATAAAATGACTCCCTGATCTGCATGATCCCATCAACCACGTCTGCATGCTACCTGTCTCTATCAGTATGCAGCTGAGTGGTAGAGCTACCAGGAGCACTGAAGATAGATAGATAGATAGATAGATAGATAGATAGATAGATAGATAGATAGATAGATAGATCAAGGCAGGGATGAGCTGGATCTTTGAGAACCAATTATGTATCACCCCATAGAGTTTCCTAATAATTTTGCATTTTAAAAATACAATCATTGGCTTATAAAATTTAGTATCCACTGGTAGGCCAGGTGTTAGATATTCATCAAAAATGGAAAAAAAGTAGAGACCAATATTGTGTGACCAGAAACTCAAGAAAACTTTTATTCATGGGCCATAAATCATCTTTCAAAACCAGAGAACATTTTATCAGTTTTCTAAAACAAACACAAAACAAAAACAAAACAAATAACCCCACTGGGCATTCTGCTCAGAAAGGGGAATGAAATCTTCTGGAATGGAGGTGGAGTTTGAAGGTCAAAACTTTCTGAGCTTCTAAATCTATTCTGTCTCCACTTTTTATTTTATTAACGGTGACATCTTTTTTCTCTGTCTGCCTCCCCAAGCATTCAGTGTTTCCAGGTCTCAACATCTGTCCATGCCCCTGTGTCCCCAGAGGTTCTGCCTATCCTCTTTGCCACCTCGCCACCCATGGCTCCACCTGTCACCCCCTGCTTTCCCAGGTGTCATCTTTGACCCTCTACTTGCCTCTCTCTCTGGTCCAGATGTTATTGGAATTCCTACAACATATTTCTAAGCCTTTTCCAGATAACCTGCCCTGGGTGTTTTCCAGGGATTGGAAATACCTGTGGCCATATGCATGGATTCTGCACCCAAGGTCTCAAACCCTGGTGGATGGGAAGGATTTGAAAATGAATTGCTCATGTACCAAGTAAATGTACAGATTTTCTCCCAAGTAACGACAATGGCATAATGGCTACTTACATAGTGGTTACTTTGTACCAGTTTTTTAAAAAAATATTTTTAGTTGTATATGGACAGAATAACTTTTTTCTATTTATTTATTTCCAGGTGTTGCTGAGGATCAAACCCAGTGCCTCACAAGTGCTAGGTGAGCACTCTGCCACTTATCCCCAGCCCCAGCCCTGTAGCAAATTGTACAAGTGACCCAGAAATCATTTAAATTATAGGAGGAGGTGAGCAGGCTGTCTGCAAACTGTATACATAAATTGATGCACTTTGCAATGCTTTGGGGATTGCTGGCCTGGAACAAGTCACCCACCTATGATTAATGCAAACTGCAAGACATCTTTACTGCTGAAATCAGTCTTCACTTTTCTCCTCCCACAAACTTTTTTTTTAATCTGGGTTCTCACATTTTGTCACCAAGAACTTTGAAGTGGCTTTGACTCCTTGTCCTTGGTCAGCTATCTATTCTATTACTTGCAATCATTCACATGGAAGTGTTTCTGCAACTCCCTCTCATCCAGCACTGGCACGAACCCTTACTGGCTCTTGCTTAAACTGGTGGGGAAAAAAAAAACAAATCAAAAACAACTTCTCTCTGACTTCTTGACTTCAACCCTAATCATTGAAACAATCATTATTTTTATCATTAAAGAAAATTAACTGAGCCAGGCAGAACATTGCATGCCCATGATCCCAGCAACTTGGGAGGCTGAGGAAGGAGGATCGTGAGTTCAAAGTCAGCCTCAGAACTTAATCAGGACTAAGCAACCCAGGGATTCCCTGTCTCTAAATAAAGTATATATATTTTAAAAGCAGGGGCTGGGGATGGAGCTCAGTGGTTAAGCAGCCCTGGGTTCAATCCCTGGTGCCAAAAATAATTAAATAAATAATGAGCAGAAGTGACCACTGAAATTCCTTCTAAGAAACTTTCAAACTCTCACAGCCTGGTATTCAGTGGAGGTTGCAAAATGTTAGCCCAGGATCACGAAAAATATGTGCTTCTGCATACATTATATTGTATGAGAATTAGGCTTAAATTCTTCTATGGATGACGACTACAGCATTTTCCTTTTGGAGAGAACAAGGACCTCCACTGGCTCCTCGTTATGTCCAGGGACTGATACCTCATCCCTCAGATCATAGTGGCACTGGGGGGAGGGGTTACCTTGTGTTGTCAGATGAAATTAGGTTCAATCCTGGGCGTTAAGCATACACCAGACTGCCTTGTTGACACATGAGCCATTCTTAAAGGACACTTTGGCATACAACCATATACTATGGAAACAAGGTTCAACTTCCTTCCTGGTGGACATTTTAGCATTAAAACGAAGTAGAATTGACTTCCTAGTCACTGGCACTTTTTCTTGGTGTTATTTGTGAAAGGGGTTCGTTCTAAACTTATTAAATACATCTCAACTTCTTGGGTCAAAGTCTCATGGGAAATCATGTTTTCCATTAGGAGAGGGTCAAGGTGTGTCTTCTATTCTTAGGCTCCAAGTGCTAACATACAACATGGCAACAAACAGAATGTGGTGCATGAGTAATTGGAGAGATGTTCTCTTCTACACAAGTGGAGCACTATCATGACAGTCAGTCTCTCAACAAAGATGGCAACTAGAAACTAACAGGAAGGTATCCAAAAAAAGTATATCAACTGGGTAACTGCTGGAGAAGGCAGTGTCCTGCCCCTGGAGGGCTGGGGTGGGGTGGGGTGAGATTGCATCATGCTCCTCAGAACACTTTGCAATTTAAAACTCATGAGTTGCTCATTCTGGAATTGTCTATAGCTTACAGAAAGGGAAACCATGGATAAGAGGAACTATGATAATCCAATTTCTGTAAAACAAATACCAAGAGGCAATCTCATGAGTGGTCAGAGAGAAACAGTTGTTCAGGTACAAGAAAGCATTAGTGGGTTTCCCTAGAGAGTCTAAGAAGCTGGAAGGCAGGGGGAGGACATGATGGAATTTGTTTTTATAAACAATCAATAATTTTATATCTTGCGAAATTGTTCTTCAAAAGATAAGGGGAGATTTGTACAAGGAAAGGTTTGCGGTGAGTAAACAACTCTTGCAGAAATGCCAATAGAGCCATCAAGGATAAAGGAAATGAAAAAAGACAGAACCTTGAGCCAACATAAAATAATGAGAAATAGTGGTAGATATAGCTCAGTAGCTCAATATGGTAGCTAAATATAGCCAGTTTCATGGAGTATTTAGTTTCTAACTTCTTTCTATGTGTTTTAAAATTATAAGTGCAAAAAATTGTACTCTATATGTGTAATAAGAATTGCAATGCATTCCACTGTCATGTATTTTAAAAAATAAAATTAAAAACAATTAAGAATAAATGAGTGCAAAAGTAACACTTAGAACACAAAAATAACACTTATAACATAAAAATAACACTTAGAATCAAACAAACATTGATGTTGAATGATTACAAGACTCCATTTTTCATTGCTATCAGGAAATACTTAAGGATGTGTAGTTTGTGAATAAAAAGTCATTTAGGTCAGAATTTTAGAGTCCAAGATAAAGGCATGCCATCCACTTGGCTTCTGGGGAGTACCCACTTTGCTCTATTCCAGCATGGTGGCTGTCATCAGAGTGGGGACAAGTGAAAGAGAAAAAATCATATGGACCAATACAAACTACAGAGCAGAGGGGGGTAGTCTTGAGTTTTCATAACAACTAATTTTCTCAAAAACTAATTCCAAGAGACTAGTGTCCATTCCTCCTGAGGGTGGTGTCCCCAATGACTGAATTAACACCCAGTAGACAGCACATTTGTAAGGTTCCCCTGCCTCACTGCTACCATAAGGAGGACCAAATATCCAAAACCTAAGCTGGTTTGTGGACAAATGATATCCAAGCCGTAGAAGACACATGATGCATGAAGTTATAGTCTATGACAAAGATAGAAACCAATTCTGAGCGACAAATCTGTAAGACCAGCAAAAATTTCCTATACTATTGAAACTAATTTGTCATGCATAAAAACTGATTGTCATAAATTTAAGATGTTAGAGTTCCCAGTGCAATCACTAAGGAAAAACTAAACCATGTGCCAAAAAAAATAAAATAAAATAAAAATGGTACAGAAGAAAAATGAATCATTAATAGGCAATAATGGAAAAATTGATGAACCAAAAACATATAGGTAGAAAACAAGTGGCAACATAGAAGAAGCATTTGGTTCATTACTATTACTTTTTTCATTACTATTACTTCATAAATATCCAATTTGTTCCAATTTTAGAAAACATATTGATCAAGTTGGGCATGCAGCACAAATCTGTGACTCTAGAAACTCAGGAGGCTGAGGTAAGAGGATTGCAAGTTTGAGGGCAAATTTGATGACTTATGGAGAGCCTGTCTAACTCATCATCATGTGGGCACAGTGTTGCAATGCTGTCGCTAACGTACTTGTGAGAATGAGGCTAGGGTATCACAAGTTAGATGCTGGCTTCAGCAACTTAGTTTAACAGTGTCTGAAAATAAAATATAATAATATTAAAAATTGGCTTGGAATGTAGCCCAGTGTTACACCTTTGGGCATAAGACCTGGAACCAAATAAAATTATTCTGCTGTCTATGTCAGATTCACTTTAGATTCCAAGACAAAGACAGGATGAGAATAAAAATAAATATAAAAATAGCAATCAAGAGCCCACCACAGTAGTTCAGTGACTTGGGAAGCTGAGGCAAAAGGATCATGAATTCAAAACTGCAGGTGGTATAGATAGAGTTCCTCTAGATGGAATGGTCTGACTGCAAAATAAAAGCTAAGAAAGGTAAAGCAGGGGGAATAACCCACAGGATACAAAAAGTAATTTTAAAAGCGGGGATGGGGTGGGCTAGCTGGTCTTAGCGATGAAGCTTCCACACTCAAAAGACATCTGCACAGTCTATCCATTTAGGAAAGGTGCCAAATTCTATTGCAGAATGATTAGGAGAGTAAGGTATTGGCAGACGTTCTGTGACAATGACTAGCTTTTTATGAGAAAGTCCCATTTTAATAACTGTTTGGACATAATGCTTACAGTCCCAGGGTCCAGTACTATTGGCTTGTCTAGACCCCAGATATGCTGTATTTTCTTCAGAAGATACCCCTAGATAGCCAGCTGCTTACCATGGGACCAATATATACGTAGTTGTCCACTGTAACCAGTATAACTAAATCCAGTCACAGGGATGGGTGTAATCGTAGTTATCTGTAAAACCACACATTACATGAGTATCATTGGTAAATACTGGGATAGATTCTCCGGTCCACATCACTGGGTGTACCAAAGGTGGGTCTGGAAATATGTCCAATTGGTTTCTCCCTGGACCCCATTTACTGGGCAGCTCAACAGAGATCACATGGCCACAAACATTGTGGCTGCAGAGTTTATTCCTCCTTGTGTCAAAGTATCTGTTGAGGCTATAGCGTTAGATTCTACAGTTGCCTCCATAATAGTAGTTTCAACATTCAGTCTCTCAGGGCCTTCTTCTTTTTTTTTTTTTAAATGAACATTTTTGAGAACATGTAGGTTAGCCTTTTTTTTTTAAGAGAGAGTGAGAGAGAGAGGGGGACAGAGAGAGAGAGAATTTTAATATTTTTTTTCTTAGTTCTCGGCAGACACAACATCTTCGTTTGTATGTGGTGCTGAGGATCGAACCCGGGCCGCATGCACGCTAGGCGAGTACGCTACCACTTGAGCCACATCCCCAGCCCCCTCTCAGGGCCTTCTTCATCCTCTTCCTTCTTTGTATCTTTCACTTCCTGCCTGGGGTCAGGTCTGACATCTCTGGATCAATCTTCAGTATCTGAACCTCGGTTCTAGGTCCTCCATGTTTGATAGCACATTCAGGTACCCCAATAGGATGAGAGGCACCTTCTGGGAAAACACAAGCATGACCTCTACCCCACATTATCACTGGATCTGATATTTTCTGTTATTATGTTTGTAAATCTTTCCACACACCTTGGCTCAAGGGACCAGCTGCAGTAGAAGAAATGAGTCCTTTGGCTGCAGTGTGACTTTTAGAGTCACAATTAAAAAAAGTTAAAACAAAGCATGATTAAAGTTATTTTGTGGGGCCTTGTAATTGTAGCTTAATAGATAAATGAGCTCATTCTACAATGGCTTGACCTTGAGGCTTCTATGGAATACCTGTTTTATGATCAATACAAAATTGACGGCAAAACTGCTGAAAAGAAAAATTAGTATAAGCTAGTGTATTATCAATTTCAATCTGTAAAAGGACATCCTAATGCTGCAAAAGTAGCTAGACAGTGAAAAATAACATGCTGAGTATTTTCTCTTAAACAGGCAGTGGCAAAAATAAATCTAGAGTAAGTATCAACAATAACATGAACTTAACACTGTTTACCAAATTGAGGGATGTGAGTTACATTCATTTGCCATAACTGATTTGGTCATAAACCATGGGATTAACCCTTGTTGGTGAAGATAAAATATGTATAAAATATTGTGAGATTTGATGTAGAATTTGACAAGTTTTTCCCCAGGAATATTAATTTTTTATGTAAACTAGAAGCATTCTGATGATGTAAAGAATGTGAGGCTTTTGCACAATCATGTAAAGACATTTATTCACAAATGGCAATAAGTTTATCAATCTTATTATTACCTGATTCTAAAGGACCTGGAATATTAGAATGTGCCCTTATATGGCTAATGAAACATGATGGTGACACATTTGAATTGTCTTTTATAAGGTCTGAAACACTCTTGCAATGGTGTGTTCCCAGTAGTTGATGTTTCAATATTTTTTGTGACTCCAACTGCAATATCAACTATCAAAATAAATATGGATTGACTAATTTGCAAAATGAATTAAAGCCCAAATGAGAGCTTAAGTTTCTGCTCATTCTGCAGAAGTATATGCTGTCTACATTATCTCTGTATAAACATGGTTATAGAAACCTGCTTTTCCTGAACTCGATCCATCAGCAAATACTGTTAGTGCTCCAACTATTGGTTAAGCACATACAATTTTGGGAAAAATGAATGTAGTCACAAGAGTAAACTGAATAATTTTCTCATGAAGGTAATGGCTTTCCATTTGACGAGGGAAATTAGCAAAAGCTATCTGCCAATTATTAGAAGATTGCCAAAGCCAATCATACTCTTGAGTAGAAAAAGGGACAACATTGATATTAGGCTATGACCCAACTCTCTGCAAAACTCGTGTTCTTCCTTTAGTAACTAACTGAGCAATAAAGCCATGGCATGAAGTCGATGACATTTTAGGAGAATAAGGTAGGCAAGGCCACTCAATAATTCCCAATTATCGTCACATTGCTCCTGTAGGGGTATGAACAATGGGAAATGTTAATCAATATATAGGCTCTTGTGGATTAATTCTAGTAAGCTGTGCAGTAATCCTTGCAGATTCAACTTTTGTTATGGCAATCCTTTCTTCTGCCAAAGTTGATGAGAAGGTAGAGAAGGATCTCCATGTGCAATCTGAAACAAAGAACACAAATCTGCAGTGGCTAGTTTTAAACTAGGTCATAGCCAATGAATATCACCTAGTAACTTTTAGAGGTCATGTGCCTTGGGCAATTTAATGTACCTTGGGGAGCTGCAATACTTCCCAAGTTTAAATCTAAATCTCCAGGACTACATAGAATATTCTGCCCAAAAGAGTAGAGTACACATTTTACTCCAGTGTGTAGAAAACATTGTGAAGGACTTCCCATTTAAAATCTATGAAAATGTCAATAAATTTAAAAGCACTGAAATTAGGACAAGTATCTTTTATAATTACAATGAAATTAAGTTAAAAAACATAAAATTTAAAAATTTGCTAACATGTAGCAATTAGACAGTGTATTCTTAGGAAGAAGAATAAGAAAATAGTTTAGGTGGATAAACAGACGACCCCCAAATAATTCACAGGTGGCTCCTTGAAAGTCACTGAGGCCCTACCTCAAAATACAACATAAAAATGGCTGGGGATAGGTCCCAGAGGTAAAGTGCTCCTAGGTAAATCCCCCAGTACAAGTAAAAACAAATAAAAATCAACAAAGAAAACACCTGGAGGGCTATGCACATGTCAGACAAAATCAGCTGGGACAGAAATTGTTAGATAGAGGCAAGAAAATGATATATACTCGTAATTACATATATTAAATTATATATTAAATACATATGCATATTTATGATAAAAATTAAAATATATAATACATATCAATAAAGGGGGCAATCTCACAAACTAAGTTATAAATGTATACATGTCAAAAAAACAATGCTCCAAAATATGTGAAGTAAAAACTATCAGGACTAAAGGAAGAAAAATTTCTCCAAAAAGGGGTGGATAATTTGTGATATCCCATTTTCAAGAATGAATGAAATGTCTAGCAGAAAGTCCATGTAAAACAAAACAAAATGACTTGAACAACAGTATAACTATACTAGATCTAGAGGACTATATAGAATATTCTGCCCCGAAGAGTAGAATACACATTTTACTCCAGTGTGTAGGAAACATTATGCAGAACTTGCCATTTTAAAGCCATAAAAATGTCAATGAATTTTAAAGCTCTGAAATTAGGACAAGTTTCTTTTGTAACTACAATGAACTAAAGTTAATAAAACAGAAAATTTAAAAATTTACAAACATGTAGCAATTAGACAGTGAACTCTTTAGGAAGAAGAAAAAAATAGAAACAAATTTAAATGGATAAAAATGAAAATCAAACATGAAAATGAAAGCAACCATGCCAAAACTGATGAGGTGCAGCTAAAGTAGCCCTCAGAAGAAAATTCATAACCACAAAGGCCTACATTATAAAAGAAAAACTGCCCAAACAAAAACATAAATTTACACAGTACTAGACAAAGATAAGCAAGCTGTAACATAATTTCACAGAGGATAATTTTTAATAAAGAATAGAGCAAGCATAAAACAGATAGACAAAAGAATTAAGAAAACAAACTTGATTGTTCAAAAGATTTACAAAATTGATTGTTCAATGAACCAAGCAAAAAGAAAGAGAGAGTACTCAAGTTAATAAATATCAGAAAAAGTGAGACCACAAAAACAGACTCTACAAAAAAATTAGAAAAATTTAAGGGCATATTATGAACAACTGAATGTGAACAAATTTTTACATAACATCCATCAAAACTGACTTAGACATAGAAAATCTCAAAAGACTTAATAAGAGATTAAATCAGTAAAAAAACACAATAGTAACATCCATATCAGAGCTGAGCATGGTTGGTGTACACCTGTATCCCAGTGACTTGAAAGGCTGAGGCAGGAAGATCATGAGTTAAAAGCCAGCCTCAGCAAAAGCAAGATGCTGAGCAACTCAGTGAGACCCTGTCTCAAAACAAAATACAAAATAGGGCTGGGGATGTGGCTTGGGAGTCAAGGGCCCTGGATTTCAATCCCTGGTACCCAACAACAAAAAAATTCCATATTAGAAATGTGAAGTGAAACTATCAAACTATATCTAACTCTAAAAACAGATAGATAGCTTTGTGTGAATTAAATCCTAAGGTCTCTACAAAAGAATGATTTAAATAAAAAAGTTCAGAATTTGTGCAGGATATAGCACCAATTAATACAATTTTTGTAGCTGAACAATAAATATTAAAAGCAAAATTACTTTTAAAAAATCCATTTATGGTAGTATCAAATATTAAATACATAGCAAAAAATAACAAATATGTCTTGTAAGCAGAAAATACTATAGAAAATGTTTAAAAGAATAAATAGGCATCGACTATTTATTGATAAGATTAATGTTGCTGAAATGGTAAAATGCAAATACATTTACATATCAATGTAAACCTTACCAAAATTCCCACATGCCATTTTTGAAAAAGATGTAATAATAAGCCTAAAGTTAATATAGAAGTTGAGTCAACCTCAAATACCAAATACAGTTTGTTTGTTTGTTTGTTTGTTTTCAATAAAAATATAAATAACAAAATTGGGAGACTCATACATCCCAATTTTAAAGCTCATTATAAATTTTCAGTACTCAAAGAAACTGGATCCCTATTCCTCACCCTGTTCAAAATCAATTCAAAAGTGGTAAAAGACCTGACTGTGAAACTACAAAATAAACAAGGTAAAGCAATTTAAAATTCTTGTAAGGACAACAAATGTTTTGGACAGAATTTTGAAATCACAAAAAAGTAAAAATTAAAAATTCCATTAAACTAAAAATTGACGAAAAGCAAAGAAAAAAAGGGGGGAGGGAATCCTTATAAAATGGGAGAAAATCTTTGCCCAGTATGTGTTTGATACAATCTTCATATTTAGAATATGTAAAGAACAAAAAAAATCATAATACCAAACAAACAATCAAAAACTAAATATTGCCATTCAAGTGGGCAAATGAAGTAAACAGTTTTTCAAAAGAAACAAAAAGTTCCAGGAAACATGACGAAAAATGTTCAATATAAGTAGCCTTCAGGAAAATGAAAATAAAAAATACAATGAGGAAGACTGGGGAAATAACTCAGTAGGTAGAGGGCTTGCCTTGCATGTCCAAGGCCCTGGGTTCAGTCCCCAGCACCACAAGAAAAAAAAAATACATGAGGTATCATCACATTCCAGTAAGAATGGATAAATTAGAAAAGTGACAAACACGATGTGGATGTAGAAAAAAATCAACACTTAGGCACGGGTGTGTGCAAGTAAATTGGGTAGCTTATATGAAAAACTGTGCATATTACTCAAAAAACTAACAATAGCTTGGATCATGGCACATGACTAATCCCATATATTTAAGAAGCTAAAGAAGGAAGATTACAAGTTTAAGGCCAGCTTGTGCAAGTTCAAGTTCAAACAGTGCAAAACCCTGTCTCCAATAAAAAAGAAATATGCTGGAGGCCAGGAATGGTGATAAATGCCTGTAAATTAGGCAACTTGGGAGGCAACAGGAGAAGGATCCTGAATTTGCTACTATAGGAAACAATGTAATGCTCCCTCAAAATTAATAATAATAATAATAATAATAATAATAATAATAATAATAATAATAATAAATAAGGCACTGTGATGTAGTCTAATTGTCAAATGTTTGCCAAGCACATAAGGCTTTGGTTAAGTCTTTTGTATCTCAACTAAATAATACTAAAATAGAATTACCTTGTGATTCAGGTATCGCACTTGGGAGTATGTAATGAACAAGAATGAAACCTTCATCTGATATCTGGATGCCCATGTTTTTTTAGGCACATCCCAATTGAAAAGATATAGAATCACCTAGGAATTCTGGGGCAGATGGATAAAGAAAATGTGGCATATATGTATGCATACATCCATATAAATCAAATCCTGCCACCTGCAACCAATTGGGTGAAATTGCAGGGTAGAGTGGTAAAATGAAATAAAACAAGATACATAAATACAAACACTGCATGCTTTCCCTCATGTGGGGGAGGCTAAACCTGAATTTAGGTTGGTGATTTTAAAAGGTTAAAGAGTGAAGGTGGGAAATGAGAAAGGGATTTCATCAGTGGATGTGTATATACCCTTTATTGTGTATATATAGTACATTTTCATCAAAGCTATTTTGAAAATGTTACTGTAATCAGTAGTGAGTCACACTTACAAAATGATTAAATGGAATAATATTCCAGGCATGGTTGTGGATGCCTATAGTACCAGCAACTCAGGGGACTGAGGAAGGAGAATTGACAATTTGAGGTCACCCTTGGGAATATAGCAAGATATTGTCTCAAAACCAAAGAAATAATGAACTGGGGATAAATCTCAGTGGTAGAGTGTTTCTAGATTCAAATTCATTACTGCAAAAAGAAATAAGTAAATGGAATATAATTTAGAAATAGATCCTTATATTTATGGTAGATTATTTTACAAGGAGAATTCCAAGACATTATAGGAAAAATGCTTTCAAATCATCTGGAACAACTACCCATATAAAACTTGGAACATGATCTCAAACACTATCTCACACTACTTTACACAATTAATTTTAAATGGAAAAAAGTGTAAATATGAAAATTGGGACTACAAGATTCTTGGCAGAAAACATGTAAAAATCTCATAACCCTGCATTGAACAACAGATTCTTAGAAAAGACAAATTTTCTTTGTTTCTTTTTGGTACCAGGGATTGAATACAGGGGAGCTTAACTACTGAGCAACATTCCCAGCCCTTTTAAAAATTTTACTTAGAGACCAATTGCTAAGTCTGGCTTTGAACATGTGATCCTCCTGCCTCAGCCTCCCAAACTACTAGGATTATAGGCATGTGCCAAAAGACACTGCTTATAATGCCACATATTTAAAAAGTATCTACAGGATTTTAGATATGAGGTTTATGATGTGGCATAATAAATTTTGTGAAGGGTAAAGAAAAATCTATTTATAATTTAGCCAATATGTTTTTTTAAACTATAGACTTCATGTAGACTTCCATATATACTATTTGAAATTTCACTGTCCCCAGTGGGGACTTCTATCTGAAAAACTCCAACCACATTTACCTTGTATAAGTCAAACCTAAACATCCATTTTTCTTAATCAATAGACTTAAATAAAATTGAAATTTCTCAAGTGTAAAGATTATTTCTCTGGAACCAAATGATCCATAGCATTGTGTGGAATCATATTAGCTGAATGACTTTAAAAGAAACATTATTAACTAATTAACTTCTGACCAAAAATAACATCTGTATACTTGTCACTTCTTCATGTAGTCATGAATGCATTGTTGAGTCACAAAAAAGAGAAATCTTATAATTTTGTGGGCATATTTTAGCAAGTTATGAATTATCATGAAAATGGTTCTCATTTTCACTGAAACCACAGAAATATCAACAGAGTCAAGATTAAGCCTATTACATTCAGAAATGTCTTTGTTCCTTTAATAATTATTTGTTGGTACAGAAAATTGAACTCTGGGGAGCTTTACCCCTGAGCTACATCTCCAGTGAATTTGCTCATTTTTAATTTTTTTTTAATTAGTGAATTTCAGTTACACGTAACATTAAGGTTTATTTTGACATAAATCATATCACTTTTAAATGGGGATTATTCTATCTGAGTGGCGTGATTAAAATAAATACAAATATTATATAGCCATAACCACATCCAAAATAATGAAAATTTCCTCAACTGTTTTTATGACTTTTATGCTTCTAGCTATTACACAAAAAACTTTGATCCTTTTTTTAATTTTATTTTTGTACATGATGTGAGGTATGTATCCAAATACATTTTTTCTTCTTGTGGATATCTACTCATCTCAGGGGCATTTTTGCTTTACCTTTCACTCTTGAAAAACTATAAGCAGTGTGTGTGTGTGTGTGTGTGTGTGTGTGTGTGTGTGTGTGTGTGTGTAATCCCTCTGAACACCAGTTACAAATTGCTGCCCATGCAGGTCAGGAAATTGCTGCCCACACAGTTACAAATTGCCACCCCCAACATGCAAAGTCAGCTTAACCTAAGAGCATTCCTGTGAATTTCCAGGGACACCAAATAAAACATAGACACACTTTACCTTTACACAAGCTTCAGGACTTCTTCTCTGCTCTTGGCCTCAGGCTCCCCAAAAGGGAGGGCAAGAGAAAATCACGAGAGGCTGGTGAGAAAGTGACCACATTCAGAAGAGAGCTCTTATTGGAGGACTCTTGTTCTTAGAAAGTTCTATTCAAAAAAGGCCAGAGGGGGCAGGGTTACAAGGGACACATGAGGGTAAGTCAACCCTTGTGGGTAACGCCTACATCTGAAGACCTGCCTCTCTATCTGAGCTGGGACAATGCTGAAGTCACCACAAAGTGACTGTAGTGACTGGTCAGAGCCTCCTGCTTCAGGACTGGAAGGCATGGGTCATTCTGAAGGACTTTTCACATATCCGTCCTTCTTTCTCTGAAAAAGCAGGTGATGCGTCACTATTTTGAGTTCCTGAATTCTTCTTCTAGGGGCACAACATCCTACAATTACAACACAAGAGAGAATAAGTAGCAATGAGAACAATACGAGGATATACCATGCAGAGTGTTTAAGAATGTTTCCAGGGTTAAAGCAGTTTAAGTATTTGATCAGTTAAAGAAGTAGAATCTGTAAAAATGAATCTTACATTTTTGTATCTTGAATTTGATGATGCAGCCTCAAAAGATCCAAGCATTATTCTGCCAAATATCCAACAAATGGTTTTGAAGCTTCTTCCACTACCATTAAGAAGCATTGCCTTTGGCAGCAGTAACACACACATACTTATAGCTAGGATGACATTTAGGACTTTCCTTGAATTTAAAAGTGGAAAGTTCATTATCTATATTCATGACAGCAGTCTCTAAGGCATTTAGTTTGATCTCATTTTTTTTTAATTTTATTTTTTTAGCTGTAGTTGGACACAATACCTTTATTTTATTTATTTACTTTTTATTTATTTATTTATTTATTTATTTATTTATTTATTTTATTGTTGGTCGTTCAAAACCTTACACACTTCTTAATACATCATATTTCACAGTTAGATTCAAGCGGGTTATGAACTCCCAACTTTACCCCATATACAGATTGCTGTATCACATCAGTTACCCTTCCATTGATTGACATATTGCCTTTCTAGTGTCTGATGTATTCTGCTGTCAGTCCTATTCTCTACTATCCCCCCTCCCCTCCCCTCCTCTCCCCTTTTCTCTCTCTACCCCTTCTACTGTAAATCATTTCTTCCATTGTATTATCTTGTCTTACCCCTCCATTACATAGTTCTTGATATATCATATTTCACATTTTGATTCAAGTGGGTTATGCACTCCCATTTTACCCCTTATACAGCTTGCAGAATCACATCAGTTTCACTTCCATTGCTTTACATATTGCCATCCTAGTGTCTGTTGTATTCTGCTGACTTTCCTATCCTCTACTATCCCCCCTCCCCTCCCCTCCCCTCCCCTCTTCTCTCTCTACCCCCCCTACTGTAATTCATTCCTCCCCCTTGTATTATTTTTCCCTTTCCCCTCACTTCCTCTTGTATGTAATTTTGTATAACCCTGAGGGTCTCGTTCCATTTCCATGCAATTTCCCTTCTCTCTCCCTTTCTCTCCCACCTCTCAACCCTGTTTAATGATGGTCTTCTTCTCGTGCTTTTCTTCCTTAGTCTGTTCTTAATTACTCTCCTTATATCAAAGAAGACATATGGCATTTGTTTTTTAGGGCTTGGCTAGCTTCGCTTAGCATAATCTGCTCTAATGCCATCCATTTCCCTCCAAATTCTATGATTTTGTCATTTCTTAATGCAGAGTAATACTCCACTGTGTATAAATGCCACATTTTTTTTATCCATTCGTCTATTGAAGGGCATCTAGGTTGGTTCCACAGTCTTGCTATTGTGAATTGTGCTGCTATGAACATCGATGTAGCAGTGTCCCTGTAGCATGCTCTTTTTAGGTCTTTAGGGAATAGACCGAGAAGGGGGATAGCTGGGTCAAATGGTGGTTCCATTCCCAGCTTTCCAAAAAATCTCCATACTGCTTTCCAAATTGGCTGCACCAATTTTCAGTCCCACCAGCAATGTACAAGTGTACCTTTTTCCCCACATCCTCGCCAACCCTTATTGTTGTTTGACTTCGTAATGGCTGCCAATCTTACTGGAGTGAGATGGTATCTTAGGGTGGTTTTGATTTGCATTTCTCTGACTGCTAGAGATGGTGAGCATTTTTTCATGTACTTCTTGATTGATTGTATGTCCTCCTCTGAAAAGTGTCTGTTCAAGTCCTTGGCCCATTTGTTAATGGGATTATTTGTTATCTTATTGTCTAATTTTCTGAGTTCTTTATATACTCTGGATATTAGGGCTCTATCTAAAGTGTGAAGAGTAAAGATTTGTTCCCATGATGTAGGCTCCCTATTTACCTCTCTTATTATTTCTTTTGCTGAGAAAAAACTTTTTAGTTTGAGTAAGTCCCATTTGTTGATTCTAGATGTTAACTCTTGTGCTATGGGTGTCCTATTGAGGAATTTGGAGCCCGACCCCACAGCATGTAGGTCGTAGCCAACTTTCTCTTCTATCAGATGCCGTGTCTCTGATTTGATATCAAGCTCCTTGATCCATTTTGAGTTAACTTTTGTGCATGGCGAGAGAAAGGGATTCAATTTCTTTAGGTTGCATATGGATTTCCAATTTTCCCAGCACCATTTGTTGAAGATGCTATCCTTCCTCCATTGCATGCTTTTAGCCCCTTTATCAAATATAAGAAAGTTGTAGTTTTGTGGGTTGGTTTCTGTGTCCTCTATTCTGTACCATTGGTCCACCCGCCTGTTTTGGTACCAGTACCATGCTGTTTTTGTTACTATAGCTCTGTAGTATAGTTTGAAATCTGGAATCGCTATACCACCTGATTCACACTTCCTGCTTAGTATTGTTTTTGTTATTCTGGGTCTTTTATTATTCCATATGAATTTCATGATTGCTTTTTCTATTTTTACAAAAAATGCCGTTGGGATTTTGATTGGCATTGCATTAAACCTATAGAGAACTTTTGGTAATATCGCCATTTTGCTGATGTTAGTTCTGCCTATCCATGAACAGGGTATATTTTTCCATCTTCTAAGGTCTTCTTCAATTTCTCTCTTTAGGGTTCTGTAGTTTTCATTGTATAAATCTTTCACCTCTTTTGTTAGGTTGATTCCCAAGTATTTTATTCTTTTTGAGGATATTGTGAACAGAGTGGTTGTCCTCGTGTTCATTTCAGAGGATTTGTCACTGATATACAGGAATGCCTTTGATTTATGCGTGTTGATTTTATAACCTGCCACTTTGCTGAATTCATTTATTAGCTCTAACAGTTTCTTTTTAGACCCTATTGGGTCTGCTAGGTATAGAACCATGTCATCTGCAAATAGTGATAATTTCAGTTCTTCTTTTCCTAGTTTTATACCTTTAATTTCTTTCGTCTGTCTAATTGCTCTGGCCAGTGTTTCGAGAACTATGTTGAACAGAAGTGGTGAGAGAGGGCATCCTTGTCTTGTTCCAGATTTTAGAGGGAATGCCTTCAATTTTTCTCCATTCAGAATGATGCTAGCCTGAGGCTTAGTATAAATTGCTTTTACAATGTTGAAGTATGTTCCTGTTATCCTTAGTTTTTCAAGAGTTTTGAACATAAACGGATGCTGTACTTTGTCGAATACTTTTTCCGCATCTATCGAGATGATCATATGGTCCTTATTTTTAAGTCTATTGATGTGGTGAATAACATTTATTGATTTCCGTATATTGAACCAGCCTTTCATACCAGGGATGAATCCTACTTGATCATGGTGCACAATTTTTTTGATATGTTTTTGTATCCGATTTGCCAGAATTTTATTGAGGATTTTTGCGTCTAGGTTCACTAGAGATATTGGTCTGTAGTTTTCTTTCTTTGAAGTGTCTTTTTCTGGTTTTGGAATCAGGGTGATGTTGGCCTCGTAGAATGAACTTGGAAGTTCTCGCTCTTTTTCTATTTCCTGAAATAGCTTGAAAAGTATTGGTATTAGTTCCTCTTTAAAGGTTTTGTAAAACTCTGCTGTATACCCATCCGGTCCTGGGCTTTTCTTAGATGGTAATCTTTTGATGGTTTCTTCTATTTCCTCAATTGATATTGGTCTGTTAAGGTTGTCTATATCCTCCTGACTCAATCTGGGCAGATTATATGACTTAAGAAATTTATCAATGCCTTCACTATCTTCTATTATATTGGAGTATAAGGATTCAAAATAATTTCTGATTATCTTCTGTATTTCAGAAGTGTCTGTCGTGATCTTGCCTTTTTCATCTCTTATGCTAGTAATTTGAGTTCTCTCTCTTTTTCTCTTTGCTAGCATGGCTAAGGGTCTGTCAATTTTATTTATCTTTTCAAAGAACCAAATTTTCATTTTGTCAATTTTTTCAATTGTTTCTTTTGTTTTGATTTCATTAATTTCAGCTCTGATTTTAATTATTTCTTGCCTTCTACTTATTTTGCTGTTGTTTTGCTCTTCTTTTTCTAGAATTTTGAGATGAAGTATGAGATCATTTATTTGTTGGTTTTTTCTTTTTTTAATGAATGAACTCCAAGCAATGAATTTTCCTCTTAGAACTGCTTTCAATGTGTCCCATAGATTCCGATATGTTGTGTCTGTGTTTTCATTAAACTCTAAGAATATTTTAATTTCCTCCTTGATGTCTTCTAAAACCCATTGATCATTCAGTAACCTATTGTTCATTCTCCAAGTGATGCATGATTTTTCCTTGCTTCTTTTATCGTTGATTTTTAGTTTCATTCCATTATGATCAGATAAGATGCATGGTATTATCTCTGCTCCTTTATATTGTCTAAGAGTTGCCCTGTGACATAATATATGATCTATTTTTTAGAAGGATCCATGTGCTGCTGAGAAAAAAGTGTAGCTGCTTGATCTTGGGTGGTATATTCTATATATGTCAATTAAGTCTAGGTTGTTAATTGTGTTATTGAGTTCTATAGTTTCCTTATTCAACTTTTGTTTGGAAGGTCTGTCCAGTGGTGAGAGAGGTGTGTTGAAGTCTCCCATGATTATTGTATGGTGGTCTATTAGACTCTTGAACTTGAGAAGAGTTTGCTTGATGAACACAGCAGCACCGTTGTTTGGGGCATATATATTTATGATTGTTATGTCTTGTTGGTGTATGGTTCCCTTGAGCAGTATGTAGTGTCCTTCTTTATCCCTTTTGATTAACTTTGGTTTGAAATCTATTTTATTTGATATGAGTATGGAAACTCCTGCTTGTTTCCGCAGTCCATATGAGTGATATGATATTTCCCAACCTTTCACCTTCAGTCTATGTGTATCCTTTCCTATCAAATGCATCTCCTGTAGGCAGCATATTGTTGGGTCTTGTTTTGTGATCCATTCAACTAGCCTGTGTCTCTTAATTGGTGAGTTTAAGCCATTTACATTTAGGGTTATTATTGAGATATAGTTTGTTCTTCCAGCCATATTTGTTTATTAATGCTGCTAAACCTGATTTGTTTTCCTCTTTGATTATTTTCCCCCCTTTACTGTCCTACCTCCCACTGTTGGTTTTCATTGTTGTTTTCCATTTCCTCTTCCTGTAGTGTTTTGCCAAGGATTTTTTGAAGAGATGGTTTTCTAGCTGCAAATTCTTTTAACTTTTGTTTATCATGGAATGTTTTAATTTCATCTTCCATCCTGAAGCTTAATTTTGCCGGATACACGATTCTTGGTTGGAACCCATTTTTTTTTTTAGCGTTTGAAATATGTTATTCCAGGATCTTCTAGCTTTTAGAGTCTGTGTTGTAAGATCAGCTGTTATCCTGATTGGTTTACCCCTAAATGTAATCTGCTTCCTTTCTCTTGTAGCTTTTAAAATTCTCTCCTTATTCTGTATGTTGGACATCTTCATTATAATGTGTCTAGGTGTGGATCTCTTATGATTTTGCACATTTGGCGTCCTGTAGGCTTCTAGGATTTGGGGTTCTGTTTCATTCTTCAAGTCTGGGAAGTTTTCTCGTATTATTTCACTGAATAAATTGTCTATTCCTTTGGTTTGGAGCTCTGTGCCTTCCTGTATCCCAATGACTCTTAAGTTTGGTCTTTTGATATTATCCCATATTTCTTGGATGTTCTGCTCATGGTTTCTTAGCAGACTTGCTGAGCTGTCTATGTTCTTTTCAAGTTGAAATACTCTGTCTTCATTGTCTGATGTTCTATCTTCTAAGTGATCCACTCTGCTGGTAGTATTCTCAATTGAGTTTTTAAGTTGGTTTATTGCTTCCTGCATTTCTAGGATTTCTATTTGTTTGTTTTTTATTTCCTCTATCTCCCTGTGAAATTGATCTTTTACTTCCTGGATTTGTTTATGTAGTTTCTTGTCAATGTGATCTTTTATTGTCTGATTTTGCTGTCTCATGTCTTCCTTGAGACTCCAGATTATCTGAAGCATGTATATCCTGACCTCTCTGTCTGACATTCCATCTGTTGCAGCTATTACCTCTTCTAGAGTTGAGTTGACCTGCATTGCCTGTGGTCCTTTCTTTCCTTGTCTTTTCATACTGCTGGCGTTTCTTTCTGCTTGGTGAAACTGTTGTGTTTTTGAAATTTTCCCTCTATTTATTTATATTGCTCTTGTATAGTTGAAAAGTCTCCCTTGCAGGACAGGTGGTGGCTGTGATCCTCCACCAATTGGTGCAATCCGTCTACCACGCTGGCGGGCCCTAGGTCTGCTCTGCTGGCCGGTCGAAGGTCCGCCTACCCAGCAGGCGCGAGGGGCACCTCTGTCTCTCCGCAGGTTGCTGGGCCTAACCTCCCGATGGGTCCCCGGTACGCCTACCTTGCAGGCACTGGGGGTGGGGCCGGCTCCGGCCCGCAACAAGCCGCTGGGCCTGATCTGCCGGTGGTCACAGTTTCGCCTACCTTGCAGGCACTGGGGGAGGTGACGGTCCTGCCCCTCAGCAGGCCGCTAGGCCTGATCTGCTGGTGGTCACATTCCCGCCTACCTTGCAGGCACTGGGGGAGGGGACGGGTCTGCCCCACAGAAGGCCGCTGGTGGGTCGCAGGACCGCGTTCCCTGCAGGCGCATGTGTCAGCTCTGTCTCTCCGCAGATTGCTGGGCCTGACCTGCCTTTGGGTCGCCGGTTCTCCTACCTTGCAGGCACTGGAGGTGGGGCCGGCTCCAGCCTGCAACAAGCCACTGGGCCTGATCTCTTGATCTCATTTTTTTATCAACATTTATTTGATTGTGAATAGCCTTGGAAGTATTCTGAGCCAAATAATTAAGAAAATTTGCATGTTGAATATTTGAGATATGGCCACCAAAACTGTTACCATGGAAGCAATAAAAGAAACCAAGGGAACAACTCTCACTATTATGAGTCCAAGAGCACACTTAGGTCTCACTAGCTGGGCGTGTATTTGTTGTAAGGCTTGAAAAGTAGAATTAGCCTACCATGGCTCTGAAATATTTCCTGGTAATAAGACAAAGGAGGGTTAATGGAGCATCATCGTTCCTTTTTCTCTATTATTTCTGGTGATACAATTAGTTAAATTACATTTACTATATGTTACAAGATATCTATCATCTTCCCTTTTAACTTTTACATTTCCTATAATTAAAACATAAGGAGATTGAACACAGGCCCATAAGCTGTAGCAAAAACCTTCCTGTTACACTTCTTGCCTACAAAGTCTGGTAAAGCTTTGTCAGTAAAATGTAAGAATTCTGAGGCAGCAATTAAGTGCCAAACATCTTTCTGAATGCCACCTTCCCTAAAGGTAAGGATGCTACTAACAAATCTTCCAGGATTTATGGCATTACCCTTGCATAACTGCCTTTTGTCAATTTTAGGATACCAGTCCAAATATATAACCACCATTTCTACACACCTTATGCTGTACTTGAAAAGTACAAATAAAATTTAAAGTTTCTAGTATTAATGATAAAAATGAAAAAGAGATGGAGGGTGCCAGATCTCTAGACTCTGGAATATAAGCAATGAAAAACAGACTTATTTGCAATTTTGCCTTGAGCATAGTGGTAGGATTATGAGGGGTACTATGAGAATATGAACACAAATCACAGATTTTATATATATTTCAATACAGCCCATTAACAAACTCAACATTAAATTTATAAGAAAAAAATTAAATCTCCATTGTTTAGGTCAAGGCATAGCTACCAGAGATCCAGGGATCCTGAAGGATGAGTGGCTTAGGTGAAAGAAGAGGAGACTAGACTATAGTTGCAAGTTATGAGCAGCCTTCAGAAGTACCTGCTGTCCCTAGAGGGGCCTTTATTTTTAAACATTTTTTACAAGTGTTTTTTCATGTAGTTAATGGATAGCTTCAAAGCTCAAAATTTCTTTGATTTACATAATTTTAAGAGTTACAATATTTTCAGATATATATTAATTACCTAAGATATTGAGTGCATTGTTTAAAATATTTTCCTGTAACCTTTGCCATTCACGATTAAGCTTTTACATTTTCACCTCAATCAATAAGCGCTAGACTACACAACTTGACTACATGTATCTTGACCTATTATTAACTTTTAACTTTAAAGCACACATATAATTATATCATTAACCGTTAACTTTAAAGCATACCTATGATTATTGGTAAGATTTCTTACTTCTAAAGTCCCAATAAAACACTTAAAGTAGTTAAAGCCTATTACTTAAAAGCACTTTTCTGAAGTGCTTCTGAAATGTATATTAATTTTATATTATTCTATTTTTAATTCCAAAGGTAATTTTCTTTTTCATATTACCTATTTAATTGCTTTAAGAGTTTCTTTGATACTTTTCCAAAATACAACTATTCTTATGTTTTTTTTAATCTTTAACAAAAGAGCAGGCTCTTCAGCACAACCCATTTACCATTAATATTAACAATGTGTTTCCCATTTTGAAAATAAATTCCTGTGTAAGGCAAAGAAGGGCCTGTTACTGAAGGGAAATGTATGTTGCACAGATTATAGACTAAGAATGTGGGGCTTAGTGCAGATTGATAAGTTTTTCTCAAGAACCTTGAGATCTGTAAGATTTTCTTCAAAAATTTTTGAAGAATAACACTATTGTTTGAATCCTGAGAGATATCAAAACACATCTCCAGGTATGTCTTAATTGTATCTTTAGTCTCATTTTGGGAATTTTTCTGCCATTTCAGTCAACATGTACTTTTATTATTGATTGATGTATACTCCATTTTCCATATTATGAGTATCATAAACAATACATTTAACCCTCCACGTGGTTTCAGTTTCCAAATGGTGTAGCTCTGCCACAGCATCTCCCATGCTGTTACCCTATCAGACAGAGGGTGCAGGAACAACTTAACCACATTATCTATAAGACACCAGCTATTTTCCATATGACTTCTGTAGAACTTGTGATTGAATCTTGAGTTCCAGCCTATGGTGGGTCAATTAATTGTCACTGGATAACAAGTAATTCTAGAAATTATTGGCTCACTCGACCCCTGAGCCAAATCCCAAGCAGTATTTTGTATTTTGTTTAAAGAAGTGCTTAGCACTTTTCCCTTGCTGAAGCTGGCATGGAACTCATGATCCTTCGGCTTCAGCCTTCCAGGACCCTGGGATTACAGAAGTGCACCACTGCACTAAGCTCTGTTCACAATTTTAATGCCAGCATTCCCTCTTTACCTTATCAACTATTTTTTATGCTATATTTCAAAAGGATGCAGTATTTCTAATTTTTCTTCCAAGAACTAGATGACAGTTTATAGATTTTGCTTTCTCTTTGTGAGCATTTCACATGAGAAAAAAGCAGACACAATGAGATTATTAGAAGTGATGTGAAGGAAGAAAAAGGTGACACTTTAAAGAGAGAGAATGTGTCCTCTCTGTAAAGATAAGAGCATAGCTCTCTTTCTCTCAATTTTTATTAGAGATCTAAAAAAATATTCTAAAGAATCCTGCCCAGGTACACTTTTTGACTTTGGACTAACAGCAGGATAATATCAAACTCTCAAGTATCTAGTGCCATGAAAACTTTAGGTTAATTAGCCTCATGTTCATGATTTATAATTGAATTCTTAATCATAAACTCTTGAAGATTTTATGGTTAGTAGGAATTATCTTTATTTTCCTGAGTTCCAGAATCTGGTCTTTAACAAGATCACAAAAGTCTCTCCTTTAGTGTAACTTGCGTTCCTCTTACAAACATTATTTTGAAACTGCATTTCTCCTGCAGGTAATAGTTTGTTAAAGAATGTAACACATCCTGTCCAGTTAATCCAGAAAGGGTGCAAGAAAATTGCTTTTTGCAAGATAAAGCATAGGGTCAATGTGTTGAGCCTATTTATTTATTTATTGTTTTGTGTGTTGAAATCAGAGCTAGTCAACCACTGAGCTATATCACCAGCTCCTATTTTATTTACAGACAAGATCTCATTGATTTGCTTAGTGCCTGGCTGATACGTTGCTGAGACTGGCTCTTAATTCATGATTCTCCTCTCACTCTCCCAAGCTGCTGGGAATACAGGTATGTGGCACTATGCCCAACCTACCATTTACTTTAAAAGTACTTCAGCTCTTTTACCAGGTTCTGTGAAAATTACCAATATGAAAATATAAATGTAGTCTTTTCTATGATCTAATGACTCCAATTTTTTTAGATACATACCCAGAATTACTACTACTGAATCATATGACATTTTTATTTTAACTTATTGAAGAACCTTAATACCATTTTCAAAAATATATTTATTCAATTTATATTCTCACCAGCATTTTTACAAGTGAATCTTTATATCCAGACTGCATAGGGTGAAGGAAAGTTTTCATTTGACTGATGCATTAAATTTCTGAGGCAAGTGTGTTATATTCCAGGCTGTCAAGTAGCTAGAAGAAGAGTGTACTGTATTTTCTGTGGTGAAACAGGAATTTGTGATTGCTAACACATTTTTAACCCTTCTGCTGCAAATTTTAGTTTTAGAAAGTAGTTACAAACAATGCAAATCCAACTATTTGTAATGTATGAATATTTGCACATGCTCTGTCTCTGTTGCTTGTAGAAATTGCACGTTTAGGATATACCCCCTGGAACAGAAGCCACTAATTTTAGATGCTCAGTACATGGAAAAACTACTTCTGAAAACAACTGGAAGGCCTGGAATTATTACTGGGGTGAACAAGGGTAGGTCAGGGCTCAGAAAGTTCTCAAATATTCTTGAGTCTATCGGTAGTTTGTTTAATTTTCCCCTTTGATACCTATAATTGAGTTGAGAGAGAAGCAATTCTTGCAGCAACAGAAGTTAGCAAAATCACTGGAATTTAGGCCTAGTGCAGGAAAGGGGCGCCCTTTCTCTAGAAACTTCCAGATGACTGGGAGCAAAAAGTAACAATTAGCATTTTGAACATCATTCTTAGAAAACACCATAAAGAGTAGCAGAAATATCTGAGGGGTTCACAATTCAGAATTCATTTTTAAATTTGTTGATCATTTTTTATGGAGTCACAAGAGTTCCTTTTATATTCTGAATACTATGAAATAATTAAATATGTAATATAAAATATTCTCTCCTGCTCAGCAACTTGTTGTTTTAAAAAATATTTTCACATGTATGACTCCTCAGCAGCCACATGAATGTTTATAGCAGCTCAACTTGCAATAGCTAGACTATGGACCAACCTAGGTGGTTCTCAAAAGATGAATGGATAAAGAAAATGTGGTATATATAATCAATGGAATATTGGTCAGTTTGAAAGTAGGCTAAAATTGTGGCACTTTCTAGTACATGGTTGGAGTTGGAGAATATCATGTTAAATGAAATAAGCCAGTCTGGCAAAACCAAAGATGTTTTCTCTATTATGCTGATTCTAATTCAGGTGGGAGAAAGCACTGGGGCAGAATCCCTTTACCTTACATTAGGTTTCGGGAAGTGATGGGAGGGAGGGGAGAGGGATGTGGGAATAAGAAAGATAGAAGTAGATTGTAACAGACATCACCACTCTATGTGTATATTTGACTACATGACTAATATGATTCTGCAACATGTACACTCAGAAAAATGAGAAATGATATCCCATCCAAGTATGATATACCAAAGGGTGTTTATATATGTATATATGCATTCTACTGTCATGGGGATGAAAGAGAGTCTGGGGATGTGGCTTAGTGATTAAGAACCCCTTGTACTATAATGAGTGAGAGAGAAAACAGGGAAGACATATCAGAAGGCAGGATGGATCCACACAATTCCAACGAACTTCCCATAATCCCTGCCCTAAAAACCAAGTACTTAGGGTCTGTGTGATATTGGTACATCTGTGAAAATTTGAAAAAAAAATAATTTTTCTTATGATCTGGAAACATAAAAATGGACTTGCAAATTTCTACCATGCCTGGTAGAATGGGTTGGAAACAGTAGCTGGTAGAATGGGTTGTAAACAGTAGTCACATCCTGTAGAATTCCAAAGTCATTACTTTAATTGAACCACTTCAGCTGAGTTCCCAGCAAATGTGACTGCCATTGGGGTAAAGGTTCAGAGACCACATTGCTCTAGTTTTAGATGAGTGTGAGGTCAGCCTGAGCAACAGAGTCCACCACTATCTCAAGAAAGAAAAAAAGAGGGGGAGCCTTGGTGAGGGTGTAGCTCAGTGGTAAAGCAGCCTTGGGTTCAATCCCTGTGGAGACAAGGACAGTGATTGGGAGACAAGTGTTTGAGATGAAGGTCTCTAATGGCGTAATGGCAGTGGTATGCTTGGTGACTGGAAAAGTTTCTATGCAAAAGTATAGGATGCCTGGTTGCTATGGCAATGCTCTCCATGGGGGAGACTCTGTTGTGGGAGAATTTTCAGCTTTGACCTTATTCTCAGGCACAAAGTTCCTTGCTAAGTCAACCACAATGTTTTACCAGTTCCGCTGCTTTAAAGGATGCTTTAAAGTAACTTTAAAGGATGGACTTTCTTGAGAGCTGCACAGATCTCTTAACATTGCACATTCCAACTATAGAATGTAACGGAGGAAATAGCTGCATACTGTTGCTAACTGTGTAACTTTCATAAATACAAAGAATAATGCTTGCATAATCTTTAATATGATCAATGAAAGATATACAATAAAGATTGCTGGTGTAATTCTTTTTTTTAAAGACAGATAATTTTTAATATTTGTTCATTTATATTTTTAGTTTTTGGTGGACACAACATCTTGTATTTTATTTATATGTGGTGCTGAGGATCAAACGTAGTGCCCCACGCATGCCAGGTGAGCGTGCTACCACTTGAGCCACATCCCCAGCCCCCCTGGCATAATTCTTTAGACCTGCTTCTCCATCATAAAGCAGTGCTCCACCCGATCCCAGATGTTGTATCTTCTGCGTGTGTGACTCTTTATTTCTTCTAATGTCCCATCAAACCTTGCCAGAACCTGCTAGTTTGGTCACACTTGGCGCTGCATCCCCAGTAACAAAAATGAATCAATAAACACCATCAATGTCTAATTAAATCACTTCATATATTTTTTGATATGTTAAAACAAGGTATATGGAAACTAAAAATTCCTATAAAATCTGATGTGCTTCTAAGAATATTTAATGGTCTAACATTTTCTAATTCATTAAATATGGAAAAATTAGAGTTCTCTCTGGGCATCCTGAAATGTTTAAACACAGTCACTGATAATCACAGAGGAAAAAATAAAATACCAACCACAGAAACACAGACATTCTCTATCTCAACATTTGCCTTGGGTAGTTTACTGCTACTTTGATGATCTGGTCCCGTCTCTAAGTATCCATACCCAATATCAAATATAATGAAAATTACTGATTCTATTTCATCACAACTGGTATATATTTTGGCCTCAGAATTGGCTAATATTTTCTGTTTTCTCTATTTCAATAGCATTCTAACGCAAATTGTCCTTAGCACTAACAGGACCAAATAAATTTTCAGACTACTCATTAGCTTTTCACAAATGACCTGAGCAGAGACGTTTTTGCAGGAGCACATCGTAAATTGCTGACATCGTCCTCCAAGGTTGCTTGATACACTCCTTGAAGACAAGAAAATCTGACAACTTTTAGTCTGCCCCTGACCATGTGGCAATGTGTTCTTCACTTATCAGTTTCACTTGAGCTCCCCAATGACATCATCTATAAATCAGAGACCTCCATGTGGAATTCCTCCACCAAAAGGCTCTGAAAAGACAGGCACTTTTAGCACCTTCAGAGACTCCTGCACAATAGAAGCTTTCACAAACTCTGTATGATAAGGACATTATGGCCACTTGTGATGACTACCAATTACTGAGGTTCCCAGAGCAGGAAGCTGCTCCTCATAAACCTTGCTATATTATTATTTTTTAAAACCATACACTTGATTTTTATTGAATTGGTGAATTTTATAGAGTTCCTGAATTAATAAACCATGCATGATAATCCAAAGAAGAAAACAATATAATGGAAAAGCCCATCCACCCATCATACGGTTTATTAAAACTCGGTTCCTAATGCATTTTCTTGGGGATACTGGGAATCAAACTCAGTGGCACTCAACCACTCAGCCACCTCCCAGCCTTCTTTTTTATTTATTATTTGAGTTACTTCTGAGAGACAGGGTCTCACTGAGTTCTTTACTCCTTGTTATCCAGGGAGGCAACCTTTCAAATCACAACCCTTGGGCTAAGGTTGTGGCTCAGTGGTTGACAATGTGCCTACCATGTGGGAGGCACTGGGTTTGATTCTTAGGAAAAAAATTTATATATACATAAATTTTTAAGAAAAATGAAAAGATGGGCTGGGAATGTGGCTCAAATGTTAGCGTGCTCACCTGGCATATGTGGGGTGCTGGGTTCAATCCTCAGCACCACATAAAAATAAAATAAAGATGTTGTGTCCACTGAAAACTAAGAAATAAATATTAAAAAAATCTTTCTCTCTTTAAAAAAAGTGAAAAAAAAATCACAATCCTCCTGCCTCAGAATCTTGAGCCACTGGCATTTCAGGTGTATGCCACAGCACCTGGGGATTCTCAAGAATTTTGAGAATTTCAGAGTCCTTCATAAAATATCAACTATACTGGAATCTAAGCCTGCTGCAAGTCTTTAAAACTTCTAGTACACTGTACCATTAAATAAACCTCTCCATGTTTATCGCAGTTTGTTCAACATAAGCATCACACTACAAGTTTGTAAGAAAATGCATACATGAAGGAAAATATGTGATTCAAGGTCCAAGAGGTTACTTGTTATTATGTTTGACCCCCAAATTATGTCTTTGGTATGACAAAGAATATTTTAATTCTCATTTAATCATTGTACATTCTCACTATTTGCTCAGCTACAAACCCAAATCCATCAGAAGGTAGCCATCCACCTGCCAGCTCACATGACAACACTACTGTCCAAAAGGGACAGGCAGGTCCTGTCAGGAGATTCTGTAGCCCTCCTAGGAGTCTGATTCCTACACTGATGTACTCACCAAGACTGAACTCCTACAAACAATGCCCACACCCCAGGACAGTTTCATTCACTCCAGTCCCTCACACTGCCCAGGAGCAAGTCTGCAACTACTGCCTTTGGCAAATGGATTTATTACAAAGAAGTCCAGACTGTGTCAAGTGCTCACACACCTCTATGCAATATTTCTACTAAATCAAAAATGTAAAAGTAGGAAATTGCCACACTGACTCATTACTGCAAAGAAAGTTTTTGGAAATCCTGGGAAGCGTTCAAAACTAGCTTTTAAAGAAGAAGTTTTACAGGATGGTTTAGGCTGTATTTATCAAAAACAGAAGGACCACAGCACACTCTTTTGGCCTTCCTTTACAAAAGAGCACTGAGACACAGCAAAAGGCTGGAACAGAGATAGCAGTGACAATCAACCCATCTTTGGCATGTTGGCAAACCTCAACATTTGGACACAAGTATGTAAGGAACTCTTACCAATAATCACACATGATCCATGACACCTGAATAGGTTGTGGGTGAGGTTTTGCTCAGGAGGCTTTGAATCCTTGGGACAAGTAACGGAATCCTTTAGCCTGAGCAGAAACAGCCCACTTCACAGCAAGTACTGCACAATATCACCTGATTGGAGGCTGTAGCTTTATTAGTGATGTACGGCACATGAGGCTAGACACCCAAGGAATGTTCCAGGAGCACATTAATTAGGTTCTGAGGGGTATCACTTAATATTTTTTGGTTCACTGCTTGAAATTTCATTGATCTTTATTTACATCCAGTGGGACAGGGATGGAGGTTTATATTTTTTGTAGCGGTATACATAAAGGTTTTGTTGTTGTTGTTGTTGTTTTGATTAGTTCACAGAAAATGCTTTGTGTACCAATTGTAAGATTGGTCAGAGGTCTTCCAAGCTTTGCCACAAAAGCAGAAGTCTGTGTTACAACCCACATTGAGATCTTTGCAAAATCTTTTCCTGACATTCTGTTGAAAGAAAATTATGGTGAAGGTCTCTTGAGAAGTTTATTTAAGATTATTTGGTGGAGAAGGGAGAGCCGCTATATTAGGACATCAGAATGGGATGCTCCTTACCAAGCCTTTGGTCATGTAGTGTCTGTTAAGAAAACCATCACAAAATTTTTTCCAGGGCTACTGAGGTACTCTAAAACAGAGAAATCAAGCCTGGGTTTTCTGGCATATTCCACCTAAGTACTATTCATGGGGAGAAAACCTAAACTGGATGTAGTTCTTTTAAAAAAATTCACTGGTATAAAATACCTTTAAAAAGGAAGAGATCAGCTGCAATTGTGGGGGAAACACCTGCAGAGCTACATCTGTTGATGTGGTTATCCGTGGGGTCCATACTCACAGCTGCAGCAAACTCACCACCTGAGCTACGGAGCGTTCAGTGCTAGAATGCCTGCCAAGCATGCATTTAAAGAGTTATTCAGTTGGATGTGGTGGTGTATGCCTTTAATTCTTGAGACTCCAGAGGCTGATTCTGAAGAATCAATGTTGGAGGCTAGCCTCAGCACCTTAGCAAGACCCTAAGAAACTCAGCAAGTCCCTGTCTCAAAATAAAAAGTAAAAAGGAACTGGAATGTAGCTCAGTGGTAGAGCACCACCAGACTAAATCCCCAGTGGATCGATTGATTGATTGATCTCTCTCTATCTCACACATACACACATACACACATACACACATACACACACACACACATTTTCAGCAGTGTGAGCCTCTCTTGTCTTTGAGGATGACATGAAATATTGATTTACCATATTTCACATTCAAAGGATTTTTCTCCAGTAAACTTCCTACATGTATATGAGTGAAACAGTAATAACAGAAGAGTTTACCAATTGTTTTCATGCAATCAATTTCTATGCAGTATGTGTTCTTTCACATGTGTGAAGCCGACAAGATGTGGCAAAGGCTTCTCCACGTTGTTGACATTCATTGGGCTTCTCTCCAGTATACATTCTTCCATGTCTGTGAAGGTCACTGGATCTAGCAAAGGCTTTGCCACACTGCTTACATTCTTAGGGCTTCTCTCCAGTATGAGTTTGTTCATGTGAGTGAAGGAAAGAGGACTGAGTGAAGGCTTTGCCACACTGCTTACCTTCATAGGGCTTCTCTCCAGTATGAGTGTGTTTATGCATCCGAAGGTAAATGGCAGTAGTGTAGGCTTTTCCACATTGTTGACATTCATAGGGCTTTTCTCCAGTGTGTGTTCTTCCATGTCTGTTAAGCTGATAGGATGTAGCAAAGGCTTTTCCACATTGTTTGCATTCATAGGGCATCTCTCCAGTATGTGTTCTTCCATGTTTATGAAGCTGAGAGGATGTAGCAAAGGCTTTGACACACTGCTTACATTCATAGGGCTTCTCTCCAGTATGAGTTCTTTTATGTATGTGAAGGTCACCAGATCTGGCAAAGGCTTTGCCACACTGCTTACATTTATAGGGCTTCTCTCCAGTATGCACTCTTCCATGTATTTGAAGTTCACTGGATCTAGCAAAGGCTTTCCCACACCGCTTACATTCATAGGGCTTCTCTCCAGTATGAGTTCGTTCATGTGAGTGAAGGTGAGAGGACTGAGTAAAGGCTTTCCCACGTTGTTCACATTCATAGGGACCAAACCATTATTCAGTTTTTAATTTGAATTAAGAGTTAGTTAACTGACTGTCATGTAGGAGAATAAATTTAATTATGTAATAAGATACTTTCCATTATCTAATTCAGATAAAAATACATAAGTCTAAAAACAGTATATATATTCCATATCAGAATGAAGAGAAGGATATATACCATAATCCAAGCACTGAATTAAAGCCCAACACCTAAGTTTTCTGCAATCAGTGAATGTGAAATTTGCCGGACATTCCAGATGCAAATCAGACTTGTCAAAGATATTCTTATAAGGTGATTGTGCACAAGGGAGACAAAAATACTGGTAAAAAGCTTTTGAAAACAGTGTGGTTCCTATTCTCTCTGCTTTCTATCCATGAGACAGATTGAGACCCCAATTCATTTAGTTTCAAGTATCATCCATGACACATTCCCAATGTGTAAAATATTCATAAAATATTAATGTTTGGAGACAGGTAAAGTGACACTTCCACCTCGTGAAAAGACAAACTTGAAATATTTCAAGTTCTATAAGCAGATAAACGAGTGAATCAATTTGGTACAATAGAATGGACAATGGGTTACAGAAGACTTCAAGGAGGAGATTAGAATATTCATTGAGGTAAACAAGAACATAGACACAACATATCAAAATCTCTTGGACACTATGAAAGCAGTATTAGGAAGAAAATTCATTGCATGGAGTTCATTCCTTAAAAGAAGAAAAAGTCAATCATTAATCTCATACTTCATCTCAAAGCCTTAGAAGAACAAATCAACAGCAAATCTGTAGAAGGCAAGAAATAATTAAAATTAGAACTGAAGTTGAATTAAAAGAAACAATTAAACCTTGACAAAATTTGGTTCTCTGACAGACCCCTAGCTATGCTAATGAAAAGAAGAAAAGAGAAAATTCAAATTACCAGCATACATGATGAAAATGGCAATATCCCACCAGACACTACAGAAATAGAAAAGATATTTAGAAATTATCTTGAAAATGTATACCCTAATAAAATAGAAGACATTGAAAGCATCAACAAATTACTTAAGTCATATGATATGCCCAGATTTAATCAGGAAGACACACAATTTAAACAAACAAATATTAAATGATGAAATACAAGATTCCATCAGAAGCTTACCAACCAAGAAAAGCCCAGGCCCAGATTGATACACTGCCAAGTTAAATGAGATCTTTAAAGAAGAAATTCAAAAATACCAATATTCTTCAATTTATTTCAGAAAATACAGAAAGAAGCAGCACTTCCAAACTCATTCTATGAGGCCAATATCACCCTGATCCCAAAACCAGGCAGGGACAAATGAAAGAAAGAAAACTTCAGGCCAATATCTCTAATGAACATAGATGCAAAAATTCTGAATAAAATTCTGGCAAATTAAATACAAAAACATATTAAAAAGGTCGTGCACCAAGATCAAGTGGGGTTTGTCCAGGGATACCGGGTAGTTTCAACATATAGAAATCAATAAAGTCAATTCATCACATCAATAGACTTAAAAATAAGAATCATATGATCATCTCAAGAGACACATAAAAACCATTTGACAAATACAGCACCCTTTCATGTTTAAAAAAATAGAAAAACTTGAGATAACAGGAACATACCTCAACATCATACTGGCTCTCTACATTAAGGTTAAAGCCAACATCATTCTAAAGGGTGAAAAACTAGAGGCATTCCCTCTAAAAACTGGAACAAGACAGGAGTGCTCTCTCTCACCATTTTTATTCAACATATTTCTTGAAACACTGGCCAGAGCAATTAGACAGATGAAAGAAATTTAAAAAAAAATAACCACAGGAAAAAAACTTGAATTACCACTATTTGCTGAGAATACGATTCTATACCTAGAAAACCCCAAAAGCACCACCAGAAAACTTCTAGAACTAAAAAATGAATTCAGCAAAGCAGCAGGATATAAAATTAACACACATTAACAAAAGGCATTTCTGTATATCAGTGACAAAGTCTCAAGTAGAAAATAAGAAAAACAACCCCATTTTCAATAACTTCAAAAAAAAAGAAAATATAAGATATTTGGGAATCAACTTAACAAAAGAGGTGAAAGATCTATACAATGAAACCTACAGAACCCTAAAGAAAGAAATCAAAGAAGACCTTAGAAAATGGAAAGATCTACCTTAGTCTTTCATAGGCAGAATTAATATTATCAAAACGATCATACAACCAAAAGCCCTACACTGATTTAATGCAATTCTGATAAAAATTTCAATGATATTTCTCATAGAAATAGAAAAAGCAATCATGAAATTCATCTGGAAAAATAAGAATCCCAGAATAGCTAAAGCAATTATAAGCAGGAAGAGCAAAGCAGGTGCTATGACTATACCAGACCTTAAACTATACTACAGAGCAACAGTAACAAAAACAGCATGGTATTGGCACTAAAACAGGCCAGTAGACCAATGGTACAGAATAGAGGACACACAGACTCAATCACAAAATTACAATTATCTTACATTAGACAAAGGTGCCAAGAACATGGATTGGAGAAAAGATAGCCTCTTCAACAAAGGTTGCTTTGAAAACTAGAAATCCACTTTCAAAAAACTGAAATTAAAACCCTATCTCTCACCATGCACAAAACTCAACTCAAAGTGGATCAAGGACCTAGGATTTAAATCAGAGGCTCTGCATCTGATAGAAGACAAAGTAGGCCATAATCTTCATCAGGCCGCCCCAACTTTCTTAATAAGATGGCTATAGCACAAGAATTAAAACAAAGAATCAAAAATGGGGTGGATTAAAACTAAAAAGTTTCTTCTCAGAAAAAAAAATCTGAGGTGAACAGAGAGCCTACATCCTGGGAGTAGATTTTTATCCCTCACACATCAGATAGAGAACTAATATCTAGTATATAAAGAATTCAAAATGCTAAGCACAAAAAACCCCCAATCATCCAATCAACAAATTGGCCAAGGACCTGAACACACACTTTTCGGAGAAGGATGTAGAATCAATGAACAATTTTTTTTTTAAATTTCATCATCTCTTGCAATAAGAGAAATGCAAATCAAAACCACTCTAAGATATCATCTCACTCCAGTCAGAATGGCAGCTATAATAAAGACAAACAACAACTGTTGGCAAAGATGTGAGAAAAAAGACACACTCATACATTGCTGGTGGGACTGAAAATTGGTGCAAATAACATGGAAAACTGTATAGAGATTCCTTCAAAATTTGGGAATGAAAACATCATTTGACGCCACTATTCCTCTTCTCAGACTATTCTCAAAGGACTTGAAAACAGCATACTACAGGGTCACAGCTATGTCAATGTTAATTGCAGCACAATGCAGAATAGCAAACTGTGGAGCCAACCCAGAGGCCTTCAGTGGATGAATGGAAAAAAATATGGGGTATACACAATTCAATTTTACTCAGCAATAATAAAATCATGGCAATTGCACATAAATGGATGTTATTGGAGAAGTGAAGTTAGGCAAACCCAAAAAATAAATGTTAAATGGTTTCTCTGATATAAGGGGGCTAACTATAGTGGGGTAGAGCGGGGGAGCATGGGAGGAATAGATGAATTCTAAATAGGGCAGAGGGGTTGGAGGGGAGGGGAGGAGGCAGGGGATTAGCAGTGATTGTGGAATGTGAAGACACCATTATTCAAAGTACATGTATGAAGACACAAATTGGTGCCAACATACCTTATATACAACCAGAGATATGAAAAATTGTGATATATATGTGTATTAAGAGTTTTATTGCATAAAGAAATGGGTACATATATAATGGCATAAATTAGCATGAATATACTTTCTATACAAAGATACGAAAAATTGTGCTCTATATGTGTAATAAGAATTGTAATGCATTCCACTGTTGTCATGTCTTTAAAAAAATAAATATTTTTTTTAAAAAAGAAATGTGTTGAAACCCATTGGGAACACTATAAGCCTATATGCCTATATATCTTAAAAACTAGAGCTGGAAGGGAAGATGCATGAACAACATGAGAAACCAAGAGAGAATGTGCCCCAAACAAAGATGCTACATTATTAGAATCCATGGTCAGAATAGCAGGATAAATGGGAGAAGGTACATAATTTTCTGTGAATTAAAGGATGATATGAAAGCAAATACAGGCAGCAAAGGATTATTTTGATAAAGAGTTACATAAGCAAATACAGAAAGCAAAAGATTCCTTCAATAAGGACATAGAGATTTTGAAAAAAAAAACAGAGATCCTTGAAATGAAGGAAACAGTAAACCAAATTAAGAACTCAATAGGAAGTATCTCCAACAGAATAGATCACTTGGAAGACAGAACCTCTGACATTGAAGGCAAAATATATAATCTTCAAAAAATAAAGTTGACCCCAGTGTACATGGTAAGAAACCATGAGCATAAGATTCAAGAATTGTGAGATAATATGAAAATACAAAATTTAACAACTATTGAGATAGATGAAGGCATAGAGATCTAAGCTACAGTAGGTCTAAACTAAAGTAATGAAAAATCTGTTCAATGAAATAATACCAAAAAAATTTCCAAACATGTAGAGTGAATTGGGAAATCAAATACAAGGATCATATAGGATACCAAATGAACAAGATCACTCAGGTCTACACCAACGCACATCACAATGAAAACACCTAGCATACAGGAGGAGCAGAGCATTTCAAAAGCCACAAGAGAAATGAATCAAATTACATATGGGGAAAACCAATCAGGATCTCAGATTTCTGAACTGAGACCCTGAAATCTACAAGATCCTGCAACAATACAAACCAAGCTCTGAAAGAAATGGATGCCAACCAAGAAGCATACCCAGCAAAATTAAATTTTGATTAGCAATTAGATTTTGATTAAGATGTTATTTTATGACAAAATAAAAACCTTCTGTCATACACAAAATTAAAATAATTTACAATGAGAAAACTGCACTACAGAACATCCTTGGCAAAATATTCCATGAGGAGGAAATAAACAACAATAAAAAATCAGAAAAGTGTATAATCACTCTAAAAAAAAATCTATCAAACAGAAACTGATTTAGTTAAATACCAAAAATACACAAAAAATAACTGGGAATACAAATCTTGTCTCAATAATGACCCTGAAAGTTTAGTTCCAACTCAGCAATCAAAAGACAGGCAGATTGGATTAAAAGACCAACAATATGCTGCCTCTAAGAGACTCATCTCATAGAAAAAGACACCTACAGACTAAATGTGAGAGTTTGGAAAAAAAATGTATCACTCAGGCTGGGGCTGGGACTAGAGCTCAATGGTAGAGCACTAGCCTAGCACATGTGAGGCCCTGTATTTGATCCTTAGCACCACATTAAACTAAATAATAAAGGTATTGTGTTCATATACAAAAACAATAAATATTAAAACACATACCACTCACATGGAATGTGGAGGCAAGTAGGGGTTTCCATTCTTATATCAAATAATGTGAACTTCAAGTGAAAGTTAATCAAAAGGGATAAAGAAGGACACTACATACTGCTTAAAGGAACCATACACCAACAAGACAGAACAATTATAAATATACACACCCCCAAAACAATGGAGCATCTATGTTCAAACAGACGCTTCTCAAGTTTAAGGGCCAAGTAGACCACAAGAAAATAATTCTGGGTGACTTTAACACACCACTTTTACCACTGGATTGATCTTGCAAACAATATCAAGACAGAAACTATGGAACTAAATAATACAATAAACAATTTAGATTTAACTGACATACATAGAATGTATCATCCTTCAACAACCAAAGACACATTCTTCTCACCAGCAAATGGATCTTTCTATAAAATAGACCATATTCCATGCAAAAAAGAAACTCTAAGCAATACAGAAAAGTAAAGATGCTACCCTGAATTCTATCAGATCATAATGTTATAAAATTAGAAATCAATGATAAAAATAGAAGCTACTCCTATACCTGGAGACTAAATAATATGCTAGTGAATTAACAATGGGTTGCAGAAAACATCAAAGAGGAGATTTAAAAATTTTTAGAGGTGAATGAGGACACAGATACAACATATCAAAATCTCTGAGACACTATAAAGGCATTAGTAAGAGGAAAGTTCATTGCATGGAGTTCATTCCTTAAAAAAAGGGAAAGTCAAATAAATGACCTAAGATTATATCTCAAAACCCTAGGAAAAACAATTAATCAACACCAAAAGCAGTAAAGGACAGAAAAGAATTAAAATCAGAGCTGAGATCAATGAAATTGAAACAAAAGAAGCAAATAAAAATTGACAAAGTGACTGGTAATGGTACCACCATTTGACCCAGCTATCCCACTCCCTGGTCTATACCTAAAGGACTTAAAAACAGCATACTACAGGGACACAGTCACAATGTTTTTAGCAGCACAATTCACAAGAGTTAAACTGTGAATCAAACATAGATGTTTTTCAGTGGATGAATGGATAAAGAAAACATGGCATATGTACACAATGGAATAATACTCAGCAATAAAAGAAAATAAAATCGTGGCATTTGCAGGTAAATGGATGGCATTGGGGAAGATAATGCTAAGTTAGCCAAACCCAAAATAACAAGTGCTGAATGTTTTCTCTGATATAAGGAGGCTGACTCATAGTGGGGTAGGGAGGGGGTGCATGGGAGGGATAGATGAATTCTATTTAGGGCAGTGTGGTGGGAAAAATAGAAAGGGGAAAGGGATTAGTAAGGATGGTGGAATATAATAGACATCATTATCCAAAGTACACATATAAACACACAAATTGATGTCAACCTACTTTATATACAGAGATACGAAAAATTGTGCTGTATATGTGTAATAAGAATTGTAATATATTGTGCTGCCATATATTTTAAATTTTTAAAAAAAAAATTTCAAAATGAAAAGTTGGCTCTTTGAAAAACAAATACATTTGATAAAACTTTAACCATGCTACTGGAGAGAAGGAGAGAAATACTCCAATTACTAAAATCCATGATAAAAAAGGAAATATCACTATGAACACTAGAGAAATACAGAAGATAATTAGAAATTATTTTGAAAATTTGTACTGCAATAAAACAGAAAATATTGAAGTCATCAACAAATGTCTAGAATCATGTGACTTACACAAACTGAGTAAGTTAAACAGATCATTTTCAAGCAATGAAAAGACACCATTAAAGCCTACCAAGCAAAAATAAATAAATAAATAAATCCCAGGACTCAATGGATACAAGACTTAAAAGAAGAACTAATGCCAATACTCCTCAAATTATTCCATGAAATATAAAAAGAGGGAGCACTTTCAAACTCACTCTATAAGGCCAATATCTCCTTCATACTAATATCAGACAAACACAGAAAAGAAAGTGTACTTCAGACCAATACCTCTAAAAAGCAGAAGCAAATATTCTGAGTAAAATTCTGGCAAATCAAATACAAAAACATATCCAAAAGATGGCTCATTGTGATGAAGTGCAATTCATCCCAGAGATGCAAGGTTGGTTCAACATACAGATATCAATAAATGTAATTCATCACATCAGTGGATGTAAAGATAAGAACCTTATGATCATCTCAACAAATGCAGAAAAAGCATTACAAAATACAGCACCCGTTCATGTTCAAAACACTAGAAAAAATAGGGGTAACAGGAATTTCCCTCAACATTTTAAGGCTCTTCATGCCAAGTCTCAGGTCAATATCATTCTAAATTGAGAAAAACTGAAGGCATTTCCTCTATAATTGGAAACAAGACAGGAATGCCCTCTCTCACACTTCTATTCAATATAGTTCTTGAAACACTGGCCAGAGCAATTAGACAGATGAAAGAAATTAAATAAATAAGTATAGGAAAAGAAGAACTTAAACTAGCACTATTTGCTGATGATATGATTCTGTACCTAGAAGACTCCAAAAGCTCCACTAGAAAACTTCTAGAACTAGAATTCAGCAATGTAGCAGGATATAAAATAAACTCCCGTAAATCAAAGGCATTTCTGTATATCAGTGACAAATCCTCTAAGAGACAAATGAGAGAAACTACCCCATTCACAATATCCTCAATAAAAAAGATACTTGGGAATCAACAAGAGGTGAAGGATCTATACAATGAAAACTATGAAACACTAAAGAGAAATCAAAGACCTTAGAAGATGGAAAGATTTAACTTGATCTTGAATAGGCAGAATTAATATTATCAAAATGGCCCTACTACCAAAAGCACTCTACAGATTTAATGCAATTCTTATAAAAATCCCAATGGCATTCCTCATAGAAATAGAAAAAACAATCATGAAATACATCTGGAAAAATAAGAGAGCCAGAATAGATAAAGCAATTCTTAGCTGGAAAAGGGAGGCAGGTGGTATTGCTATATCAGACCTTAAACTATACTTCAGAGACATAGTAACAAAAACAACATGGTTCTGGCATCAAAACAGGCTGGTAGACCAATAGCCCAGAATAGAGGACACAGAGACCAACCCGTAAAACTACAATTATTTTATACTAGACAAAGGCGCTAAAAATATGCACTGTAAAAAAAGATAGCATCTTCAACAAATGGTGATGGGAAAACTGGAAATCGATAGGCAGCAAAACAAAATTGAATC
This sequence comes from Ictidomys tridecemlineatus, assembly GCF_052094955.1. Lineage (NCBI taxonomy): Eukaryota > Metazoa > Chordata > Mammalia > Rodentia > Sciuridae > Ictidomys > Ictidomys tridecemlineatus. The sequence goes on along the minus strand of NC_135492.1, from coordinate 16,509,161 downwards.
CCTCTCTCTCACCATGCATAAAAGTTAACTCACAATAAATCAAGGATCTAGGAATTAAACCAGAGACTCCCCAAATAGTAGAAAAAATAGGCCCTAATCTCCATCATGTGGGATTAGGCAACAACTTCCTTAATAACACTTCTATAGCACAGGAATTAAAACCATGAATCAACACATGGGATCAATTTAAACTAAATATTTTATTAAAAAAAACAATAGAATAGAGAGCCTACTTTCTGGGAGCAAATCTTTACCCCCTCACACATCAGTTAGAGCACTAATCTCTAGGTATATAAAGAACTCAAACATCTTAACACCAAAAAAAAAAAAACAAATAATCCAATCAATAAACCCGAACAGACACTTCTCAGAAGAGGATACACAATCAATCAACAATTATATGAAAAAATGCTCATCATCTCTAGCAGTCAGAGAAATGCAAATTAAAACCACTCTAAGATTCCATCTCACTCTAGTCATTAGAGCAGCTATTATGAAGACAAAAAACAATAAGTGTTGCAGAGGATGTGGGGAAAAGGTACACTCATATACTGATGCTTGGACTGCAAATTGGTTCAGCCAGTATGGAGATTCCTTGGATATCTGGGAATGAAACCACCATTTGACTCAACTATTTCTTTTCTGGGACTATACCAAAAACAGCATAATACAGGGACACAGCCAGGTCATTGTTTATAGCAGCACAATTCACAATAGCTAAATTGTGGAGTCAACCTACATGCCCTTCAGTGGATGACTGGATAAAAAAAATGTGGCTTATATACACAATGGAATATTACTCATCATTAAAAAACAACAAAATCATGGTACTTGCATGTAAATGGATGGAGTTGGAGAAGATAAATCTAGGTGAAGTCAGCCAATTCCCCCCCCCCCGCAAAAAAAAAGCCGAATGTTTTCTGTGATATAAGGAGCCTGACTCATAGTGGGTTAGGGAGGGGGAGCATGGAAGGAATAGATGAATTCTAAATAGGGCTGAGGGGAAAGGGAGGGCACAGGGGATTAGCAAGGATGATGGAATGCGATGGACATCTTTATACAAAGTTCAAATATGGAAGACTTGAATTGGGTGTCAACATACCTTATATACAAAGAGAGATGAAAAATTGTGATATATATGTGTATTAAGAGTTGTAATGCAAAAAAGTACATGTATAATAGCATAAATTGATGTTAACATACATTATATACAGAAATATGAAAAATTGTGCTCTATGTGAAATAAGGATTATAATGCATTCCACTGTTGTGGTGTATTTAAAAAAATAATAAAAACCATTAAAATCAGGATCTAAAAAACATCTAGAAAATAAGAAAGAAACAAACAAACTAACTGAGATAGGATGCATTTGGTGCTACATATCTGATATATCCAGTGGTCTGGAGGCTGAGGCAGGGCGATCATAATTGTGAAGCTTACCCTAGCAACTGAGTGAAAAACTGCCTAAATTTAAAAATAAATAGGCAGTAGTAATTTTAAAAATTAAGAAAAAACTAAGTTTTTTAAATAAAAATTTTAAAAGGACTGAGGATAGTGTTCAGTAATAGGACACCCTGGTTCCAATCCCCAATTTCACAAAAGAAAAAAAAAAGAACAAAAAAAGTCCTTTTCAAAGCTACAGGAAAAAAATTTTAAATTTATAAATTGTATATATGAAAACAAAAATTCTATTCCTCAAAATGACTCCATTAAAGAGAACAAGGAGAAATGACAGATGAAAGAAACCAATTGCTTCACCTTTAACCAAACTCTTCTAAGAAAGGAGAACAGACACTACAAGAGAAACGCAGGCAATAGCCTTGAACAGCCCCTTTAAATAGCAGGTATCTAAATGTCCCTTCATCACAAAGCAATCAACGTCTTTAGAAAGGAGGGACTATACCATAAAGTCACAATGAACACAAATTGATACAGTGTTGAAGAACATGTGGGGTTATCATGAAGGTCCACAGAAACAGATGTGGACTCTATAGCACCTGTTCATATGGGGACAGAGCACACTCCTCCAGAGTTGAGACCCAGGGCCTGGTGACAGAGAATGTCCATTTGGTAATAGATAAATAATGAACTATGGAAAATAACCATTTCTGGCAATCAGCCACATTTTGTTTGCCATATTGCATACAGTTTGACAAATACTATGAAACACCATGTCAGTTTTATATAGCTGTGACATAAAATTCACATTTCAAATATAAGCATACTTAAATAGTACATCTGCAGAATTTGAAAAATACAAATACAGATCAGCACATAACAGACTGAATTACACACCCTGGGTATAGATGATAGGACTCCTCATTATAAAGAGGACAGATTCTCTCAGGTTCATCTATGATAACACCCCATCAAAATTTCACCATGGTTTCCTTTCCATTAAAGAAGGGACCAAAGCAAACAGCTTGACAATTCTCCTGGAAGGTTGAATTAGTATAAAATTAGCCAAGAATTCTGAACTCTGAGAGCAAAAGCTGGAGCTATCATTACCAGGCACTAATGCATGTTATAAAATTATCATATTGCAGTAATTTGAGGACCCAAAAAAATCACAATGCAGAAATTTCATAGATGACACCATATGTATGTAAATGCAATTTTTATTATGAAGTGCAATGAAAAGGCCTAGCTAAATGCAACCATCTCCACCAGAGGATTTGATGTGAATGAACAAGGCAACCCAACGTGAAGGGAGGTGTGGGAACTGGAGGCCAAGAGCACTAGTAGGGCTTGGGTGCAGGACATGCGTGATACTGGATTACACTCCAGCACCCCAAAGAAGCACATATTGAGTAGGATTATGTTTCAAAATTATACCAGAATAGGAGGTTTCTGGATTCCCTTCACACATGGATACACCAAATAAACACCTACTTCTATTTTGAGTCCCTTTTAAATAAAGTTATAATGGACTGAGAGACCTATGCATTGGACCACTCAGAAAATCTCTACCATCAAAAGGGCAGGCAAAGTTGGGGGACACGTGGGCATTAGTCCTGCCTTGAGCAATGTGCCACATAATTGGGAGAGAATACCAAAATCCAGTGTCACCCGGAGTAGAGGAAATCTTATTGGCATCACAAATGGAGCACATGGGACACGAAATGACTTGTAGCTGGAAACAGAATTTGTCTGGTGCTCATAGAAGAAAGAGCTGGATATACACAAGTATCAGGATGAGAGAAAGGGGGTGATTTTTAATGGCTGTGGAGGGTCATGAGCTTTATCCATTGGACAATGGCAGAAGGGGAGTGAGATCAAGGGTCCCAGTTTATCCCTAGAAGGGATTTGCAGCATGATCTTCAAACTGTGGTTGCTAACAATTGAGCTCCTCCCTACCCAGTCCCCAAGGGTAGAAAGGACAAATGCAGTCCACCCAGCAGCCCTGCCTGAGCCCTCTCCAATCTACCTCAGTAATAAGTCCAGGTCTAGCCAGTTCTTTCTGGAAGGAGTATGTCCAGGCACTCAGGGTCCCAACATTTTTCCAATTCCATGGACTCCATCCTAACCCAGCAAGCTCTGGGAGCAGTGGCAACTGTGCATGTGCATATCTCCCTGGATCACAAAAGAGGGGCATCTCATTGATGTCTGAGTATTTCCCTGTGCTACAATCCACACCAGGAGTGAAGCAAAAATGGTCAAAACCCTGTTTCTTTCTAGAATAGGCTCACACCACCTTCCGGCAGTTAGCACAGGCAGCCTGGGTTCTAACCAACAGGAATTCAGTCACCAGCCAAGTAGGAGAGTTTCTGCAGCCTGAGTCCAGCTGTGGGAATGGCTCCTATAAAATAGGCGAAGGAACTAGTCCTCCAACAACGTGGGTGTGGAGAAAGAGACCCGCTCACATGGGACTAGAATATCAGTTTAGTGCAGCCATTTGTAAAAATAGCATGGAGTTCTTTAAAAGCTAACAACCACTTTGGATGCATTTCCAAAGGAACTTGAACCAGTGTGTTTATACATGGCTGCATGCCCAATGATGTTCAAGTATCCACAGGAACCAGGACAAGGAAGCATCTGAAGTGGCTTCTGGATAAGGAGACTCCTCCCAGCCACAGGGCCATCACCTACTCCTCTGAGAAACTACACCCCCTAAATGCACCTGCTCATAGGTCCACATGTAGCTGATATTTACCAGATGCTCAGGAGACATCAGATGAGCCAGGTGTGGGATCTTCATGTCACACAGAGCCAAACCAGGACCAGGAAAATATCACAGAGGGCATGAGACCCTTAGGAAATGCAGTCCAAAAGGGGGACCCTCAGCACAAAGACATTCTGACAAGGTATCTGGCCTGGGAGAGAAAGAGGGAGTACACATGCACAAATACACACACACACACACACACACACACACACACACATTTTTACTGGAAATGGGGACAGGGGACTTGAATTTGAGAAATTCATTGATACATATGTACAGGTTTCATCTGGGAGATGGGGTTGTGGATCTGACATTTTTCTTCTCGTACATTTAGAACATTCAGGGGGCCCCAGGCAGGAGGGCCACACCTGTAATCCCAGCCACTCAGGAAGCTGAGGTATAAGTTCAAGGCCAGACTCAGCATCTCAGCATCTGTCAGGAGATAAATGATAAAAAGTACGAGGGATGTAGCTCTGTGGGAAAGGACCTCTGCATTCAATCCACAATGCTCCCCATGCCCCCCCCAAATGAAAACCTCAGGGGTGAGAAAAACCTGAGACCCCTTCAGATCCCAGCCCCCTTGGGTAGGAAAAGGGCCCCAAAACTGGTGATTCTCACGGTCCCAACACTCTGAAATCCACCACAGAAGAAATTCAGGGAGAAGACTTGAGATGCCAATTTGTACAGGAGATACCCATGTGTTTAATAATGAGAATAAAAGAATTCAACATCTTTAGAAACCTAAGAAATGTAAAATAAAATCCTATCAGAGACAAAATTAAATAGTATCAATGATGATAGGAAACAAAATAATTCTAATAAACTGAAAGAGTTTAGGTGCTTCTTAACTATTTGTGGAAACTGTTTTGCCATCAAAGACTCTTGATAATCCCCCATGGGAGTACACTTACTCAAATCAGTTCATAGGACCAGAATAATACATTACTAGTCATGGTACATTCAGCTTAAAAATAGTATAAAATACCATGGGTAAGTTTTACACGGGTGCCATATTCACGAGGTATTACGTATAACTCTGATGCACTAATAAACAATCCAGAATGCTTTACTTTTAATGGAAGCATCCAGTCCTAAAAATTCATCCACAAAGTTAAATATATGTAAACTTAACCAAGAAACTTGAATTATAAGAGAAAAAGAGTTATTACCTAACGTACATTGTGGTGCTGTACTGTTACAATTATCTAGGAATCACGACATCAATAAAGTTCACCCATGAACCCACGTGGATGTGAAAATCCTATACTTAATTGTAACGGAAAAGTCATTATCAATCATACCCTAACAAGGCCAACCTCAGCAACTTAGCTAGACCCGCGGGCAGAATAAAAACTAAAAACTACCAGGGACATGGCTGAGTGGTAAGGCACCCTTCTGTTAACTACAAAACAAAAAAACAAACTCCACAAAACTAGCTCAGGAATAAGTGAGGTCCCTGTTCACCATAGCTCCCCTCCTGAAGGAAAAGGGTGTTTGGAGATTGGATCTTTTTTTTTTTTTTTTTTTTTTTTTTGGTACTGGGCATTGAACTCAGAAGCCCTCAACCACTGAGCCCAATCCCCAGCCATATTTTGAATTTTATTTAGAGGCAGTGTCTCCCTGAGTCTCTAAGTGCCTCACCCACTTGCCTAGGCTGGCCTTGACCTTGCAATCCTTCTGAATCAGCCCCCTACCCGCAGCCACTGGGATGACAGGTGTGCGCCATCCCCTGGCTTGCAATTGATTATTCTCTGATTCCACCTGTCAATCACCACAGCCCAGGAAGACGCTGGGCAGCCAAGCTCACATGCCACTTAGGACTGAAGCAGGGGCTGAGGTTGTCCCATGGGATGGGGAGGCTGGAGGGGTCTCCACCACTGTCATGCTCTCCACACAGCTGGCTTTGGGGACTGAGGGGCGCTGTCCCCAATGGGCTCAGGCCTGTGGACGCGGAAAGCCCCCGGAGTCGGGGTCAGCCAACTCAGGTTCTGCCACAGTGGGTCCCACCTGATGGCCTCCCTGCCCCGCCTCCCTCCCAAGCCTCCCTGTCCAGGCACCAGGTGCCACTGCACACTCACCATTTCCTGAAGCCCAGCAGCCAAGCCTGCCCTGGTGAGCTTCAGCCCATGCATGGCAGGGCCAACCAGGATCCTGGGAACCGAGAAGCCTGGAGGCCAACTGCATAGACCCGGGAGAAATAAATACCATCCTGAGGACAGAGGCCCGCCCCCTGTTCGCTGGCTGCGCACAGGATTGGTCAGCGCTCAGCACGGGGGCTTCTGAATGGACAGGGCGTCAGTCAGTCTCTGCTCTCCCCAGCCTGACCCCAGCAAACCTTCTTTTTGAGTGACAGTGGCAAGAAGGAGGCCAGAATGGCAGGGTTTGGGTGCAGCTTTTTTTCCTTTCCTTTTGGCGTCTGGGCATTGGGTTAGGGTTAAGGTGACCAGAATTCTAAGTTCTGTTGGGTTCTGATGTTAGGAAATTGAAATCATTTCTTGAAAGTTTTACCACCTGTGCCTCCTCCTATAATAAGACCACCCAGAGTGTCCTAGGGATGCTGACAAGTCCTCCCTTCATTTTTGCAAAATTCTCCAAGCAGAACTGGCCTTTCACCCCATAGGAACTGTCCAGTGCATCACGGCCATCACTGGTGGAGTCTCACGGGGGGGGGGGGACGGGGGGGTGCTGGCAGGCCCTTTGGAGGAGGTTCCCACCGAGTTGGCAGCCTGAGAGCTGATGTTCCTCCAGCTGAGTTGAATCTGTATCTGGAGCCCACATTGAGCTGGAGGCAGAGTAAGGAGATCAGGACAGAAGAGACCCCAAGAGCGCAGACCTGGGTATACCCCAGCTGTACCGGGCTCACTCTCCCTCTGGCCACTGGGGCTTGAATTCAGAGGCCTCGACCTCTGAGCCCCTTCCCCAGCCCTAGCTTGAAGTTTAGAGACAGGGTCACACTGAGTTGCTTAGCACCTTGCTTTTGCTGAAGCTGGCTTTCAATTCGCCATTCTCCTGCCTCAGCTGCCCAAGACACTGCAATGACAGGCGTGTGACACTTTTTTTTCTTTCTTTCTTTTTGAGAGAAATACCTGCGGTGGCCACAGGATAACAGCCTTGTGCAGATCAAGGCCACCCTGGGTGATCTCCCTGGTTCCCACCAATCCCCTGGATCCCAGACAATGGAATCCTGACTCCTCAAAAAACCAGAGACCCCCTGTCCAGGTGTGCATCCTTATATCAGCTGAATATTCTGCACTTGACAAAAAGGAAATAAAAGAAAGGAAAAAGACAGACCCTTCCTGCTTGTCTTGATGCAAAGAAAGCCAATGTGTTTCCAAAGAGAGCTCTGGTCTTGTCCCCCCAATTCAATGGTGCAAAAAGTCACATAATACAGAGAAGACTTCTCATTAAGGGGGGCTCCAGGGTCTGTCTATTAATGAAAAACAGTTTGGGTTTGAATGGGAGTCCAGGAAAGCCAATTCCAGGTTTTTCTAATTTGGTAAATAACTCCATTGATTCCAAAGCACCCTGCTCCTCTCTGCCATAATTAATCATGGAAGCCTGGAGGTTACCTGCCCTCTGGGACCCCAGCTCCTGCAGATAAAAAAGATGGGTGGGGGGTGCTTTGTTCTCCATGCAGCACCCTGAACCTCCACCTTCTCTTCACACTCCAACATCTTTGGGGGAGCGATTTAGAAAATTCTGTAATGTACATAAAGACGTTTCTTCATCCGAGTGTGATGCTATCAATTTGGTCCTAAGGTCCTGTTTAGTATGTTTTATGTTTTTCTATTTTGTTGGTTCTTCTTAGTTATACATGACAAGAGAGTCCATTTTGGTAAAATTATCCAAGCATAAAATATACCTTATTCTCCTTAGGACCCCATTCATGTGGGTGAGCATGATTGTTATTGTATTCTGGATAAATGCCATTTTGACTTGAGTGAAAGGGAATTTCAGTGCAGTTTTAATTTGCATTTCCATAATTGCTAGATAAATTGCCTTTTCAGTATTTATTTTTTAAAATATATTTTCTAGTTGGAGTTGGACCCAATACCTTTAATCTATTTATTTTTCTGTGGTGCTGAGGATGGAACCCAGTACCTTGCGTGTGCTAGGTGAGCACTCTATGGCTGAGCCCCAGGCCCAGCCCCCATTTTCAGTATTTTTTACTTTTGTTTCTCAGTAACAACAGACTAGGTCTTTGAGGAACCAGTTTTACTGCATTTGTGATTTGGGAACATTTCTTTTGAAGAAAGACTGAGAAGGTCAAGGCACATGCCCAGGATTCCAGGGATGAGCAGTACACTGTTGTCTTTCCCAGGATGAGGAGAAGATTATGTGGGTGAGAAGAGGGAAAGAGCTGGGGACACTTTTGGGCCAGAAACTCTCCTTCGCCCATGAGGGAAATTATTCTTGCTGTTAGTTTTCTTAACCAAAATGAGAGATTTTCCTAAGCTACCAGTGCCACTAGATATAATTCCCTGGATAAAGCTCAGATTTGTCTTAGGAGGCAAGGAAAAGTGAATAACCAACCCAGTGGTTCCAATACCAACAAGCTAGACCGTGGGCTCCTTGGGGGCAAAACACTGGGGTTTACCCAATAATTAACAATCCAACAGCACCCGACACCCAATTAATAGGGGACAAAGAATTGGATCAGTGGGTGTGGGGGTCTGTGGGTGGCCAGCTGCAGGAACTTGCCTCTGGGGTGCATTCCTTGCATCTGGGAGGCTTTTCAACACCAATGAGATATACAAAGTGGTGAGAACACTGGCAAAACCCTCTGCAATATTCTAGCCAGGAAAATTCATGAGCACTTTAAAAGCATCTTGATGTTTGCCCTCAGTCAAATGTGCCTCAATCGAAATGAAAGCATTTGAAAAGAGTTGTCAACATGAAAAGTTTCTGAAATCTGCTGATTTGTGGATCACTGCAAATGCATATGAGTCCATGGCTAAATATATAAGTAAAAATAGTAACCTATTAATGAGAAATTTTTAAGGCTTTCATCCTAAAAACACTGCCCTATTTTCTTTGATAACTAAATGATCATTTCATCATTCCTCTAGCAATACTTGAGGTCCATAAAGAACTGCGGAACATTTCTGGTTGGGACAGAAATGTTGGGACACCAACAAGAAAGTTTTACTGAACCTCAAAGGAGAAGGTTCATAAATCACCAGAATGCAGGAATGCCCACAAGACTTGAAATTAAAAACAAGGGAATGGAGTTTTGGCTCAGTGACAGAGCACCTGCCTAGCACCTGTGAGGCACTGAGTTCCATCTTTGGCACCACATAATAAAGAAGTATATAAAATAAAAGTATCCTGTTCAAATAAAAACTATTTTAAAAAATAAAGATCAGATTTAAAATAAAAAAGAAAAGCAACTCCTTATAATGGAGCATTTCTCTTAAACCAGCTTCCTGGACCCCCATATACTAGCATGATGTGAGCAAGCTTAGAAAAATGGGTGAGAAATTACAGAACTCTGCTCTGGCCCCATCTCTAGTCCAGCCCCACTTAAATGTCCGTCTCCAAATAGCAACACCTGAGACCACGTATTTGCTGTCTCTCCCTTTAGATCTTTCTCACCTTTTTTCTTTCTTTCTTCTTGTGGTGCTGGGGACTGAACCTAGGACCTTGTGCATGCAGGCCAAGCACACTACCAACCTCAATGAATCCCTGGCCCCTTACGTTCTTTCCTGAATGTGCGTCTGTTTTCTAAATAGGTCTGTTCACGTACCTGATAATGATGATGTTGTTTTCTGCTTTGAAAACCAAGGAACCTACATTTTCTGAGCTGATGTGCCTCTCTCTCCCTGAAATCCCTTCCCATTACACAACCTCACACAGCAAAATTCAGACTTGAGCTTTGTAACTGTGTGGGGTGTTTTATTGTTTGGGGTCTGATATCACATATATCACTGGAGGGAGGTAACTAGAAGCCATGCACATTTTTAATAAGCAAAGGACAAGGTTTGGCAGCACATGTCATTAAGGCCAGGGATTTGGAAGGCTGCTTCAGGAGTATATCAAGTCAGAGGCCACAGTTGGCTTCTTAGCAAGACCCTGCCTCAAAATAAAATATTCAAAGTTCTGACATTGGGTGAGTCTTCATGAACAATGAAGGGTCAGAATTCCTGTTTCAACAGTCTCCCTTTAGGATGCTGTGTGTAGGTGTGTGACTGTTACCTTCCAACAGGACCTAGAGCTGTTGCTGGTGCCCCCCTGTATTAATAAATAGATCAAATGAAGTGAGAAAATAAGTAAAGCAATAAAAAAAATCTGACATTTTTGCTAGTTGTGATCCCAGAGATACAAAGGTTATGTTGTGTTTTTTGGATCTTGTGTTCTTGCAAGAGTAAATTTTAGATAATACATAAAATGTAATCAAAGTAGAGCAAAGTTTATTGGCCCAGAAATCACTATCAAGAAGTAGGGAGAAAAACAGTGAGTCTTCTCTGACATCTCTAGGCCTCACACCCCTTTGATCCTCTGGTTTATGGGAGATACTGTGGGTGACTCCAGAGGCTTCCCATGGACCAATTCCTACTCTTAACTGGCAGTAGGATAACATCGTGTTTGTAGGTTCCTAGTCTACATGGTCATGTTCAGAGACACCAAAGCAAAACCCGAGTGTGTGTGTGCGTGTGTGTGTCTTTCTGAATTTTACTATAATAAAAATTTTACTATGGCAGCTATTATGAAGAAAAACAACAACAAGTGTTGGCGAGGATGTGAGGAAAATGGTACACTCATACACTGCTGGTGTGACTAGAAATTGGTGCAGCCAATATGGAAAGCAGTATGGAGATTCAATGGAAATCTGAGAATGGAGCCACCAATTTACACAGCTATCCTGTACAGCCAACCTATATGCCCTTTAGTGGATGAATGGATTAAAAATATGCATTATTTATACACAATGAAATTTTATTCAGCAATAAAAGAATAAAATCATGTGTGTGTGGGAGATTATATTCTTGTTCTTTTGGTTTCTGACTTTTGGTTTCTGACTTTAAGGAATAGAGTTTTTCTGAGATTCTCACCAGTATCTTTGTCTTTGTCAAATGGTTATTGCAACTTACTTCTGTTTCTTGCTTTCTAACTTTTGTGGTTTTCCAATATTAGGTATGAGGTAGAAGTGGATTTTAAGTGGATATTTTTAATGTAGGAGTTCACTAATTACTATTAGAAGCATCAGATGAGCTCAGAACAGTAATAAAATTTAGTATCATCAGTTATTTATGTGCATAAGAAAGTAAGTAGCAAACATAAAATTAAAGACAGTTCTAATGACCATAATATCAAAAGCAAAATACTTGGGAATTTTTTCAAGAAATGTGAATACTTGAACATTTAACATGGCTTGTTTTTAGAAAATATACCATTATCCCTAAGCCACCTTATTTTTTGTTGTGACCTTAACTCATAGAAAAAAGATAGGAATTAAAACTTTCCCCTGTGATCCTGAGGACAGGACTTAGGTATGGTCTACCAGTGAGCTCTATAATCATCTCATTTTTATTTTTCTTTGAGATATGGTCTTGCCATGTTAGTGAGGCTAGACTCAAAGTTGTGACCCTCAAGGCTCAACTTCCAGGGTAGCTGGGGTTACATGCATGTGCCATCACAACCCTGGTAAGTATTAGTCTTTTATGTTTTTTTTAGTTGTAGTGAACAGAGTATCTCTTTTTATATATTTATTTTTATGTGGTGCTGAGGATTGAACTCAGTGCCTCACATGTTCTAGGCAGGTGCTCTAACCCTGACCCCAGACCCAGAGATTAAATTATTGACTTTAATATTACAGGCTGGCTCAGGATAATATCTAGGTTTGCAAACGTGAATAATGTTTCCATTTTGTGAGTAGAAGGTAGAGGCCACAATGAGAGAAAATGTCTATCCTTATCCTTGGAAGAGGAACATCAACTGTGGATTTACCTGCAACTTAGTATTTGAGGATTTCCCAGATATTAAAAATATAAGCAAAAGAGACATGAGATCAAGGCTCTGAGGAATTTCAAATTGTGAAGCACCAGACAGAAAAACAAAGCTAAGCTAGCTGGGTATGGAGAACAGTTTCCCTCAGATTTAACTGTAGGATCAGGGTCCCAGAAGATATAGAAGAAAATAAACCATTTACTGGGTACATTTTAACAAGATGATCATGGGTAGGACTTGGTCAGAAGTCATCATTTTCACACCCCACCCACACACCCACACACATTACATCCCTTTTACCTCTTCCCTACTTTAGCAGTCAAGTCAACATCCACTCCTCAAGGTGCATCCTTGCATGAAGAGAAAGGACTGAGCCACAGTACCCTGGGGACCTCAATGGGCACATCTTTGCCTAGCTTATGGCAGAAACTAGCAAATGGCAGAAACTAGAAAAGGAATGGCAGAGTTCAGGAACATCTCTGTCTCATTTCTCTCACAAACAAATAACTAGAGATTTCAATTATAAATTGATGGATGAAGTGATATTGAGAGTATTGGGTCAAATATTTGGAACACTGAAAATATAAATGTTCAGCAGCCTTAATGTCTTATTTCTTTTTTATCTTTTTTTTTTGTTTGTTTTTAATGCTGTGGATTGAACCCAGGGGCACTCAACCTCTCAGCAACATTCCTGATCTTTTTTTTGTAACTTAGTTAGAGACAGGGTTTCACTTAATTGCTTAGTCATTTCATAAGTTGTTGAGGCTGGCGTTGTATCAGCCTCCAGAGACACTGGAATAACAGTCATGCACCACCACACCTTGCTAATGTTTTATTTCATTATTTGCACAAGAGCAGTTTTTCATGTAATATAACCTACTGAATGTTCTCAAAATATTGCACTTTGTGAAAAATTCAAAGAGATAACATATTACCTTTATATTAACAAACTTAAAGAATATGTTTTTCTTATGCCTTGGCTTCTCTTCACTTGATAAAATCACGTTAGGACATAGTTTTCTAGTTTCTTTATTTTTTTTTGGGGGGGAGTGTGTATAATAGGGATCTGTCCCAGTATCACTCAACTACAAAGCCATTTCCCCAGTCATGTTCAATTTTTTTTTTTTTAGAAACAGGGTCTCACTGAGTTGTATAGTTCCTTATTAATTTACCGAGTCTGTCTTTGAACTCGTGAATTTCCTGCCTCAGCTCCCAAGCAATTGGGATTGCAGGGATGTGCCCCCACTCCCAGTTTTTTCATTCTTTTGCAGTTGTTGCTTTCTTTTGTTACATAAATTCAAGTTGAATAACAGTATGTTTAACAATACACATATAGAGAAAAGCCAGTGGTGTAGGTAAGCAATTGAACATATCCACCAGAAAGTACATTATATACTCACCATGGTGTATTACTCAGCCATCAATACAAACTCCTCTAACGGTCAGCTAAATAGATGGAATTGGATGATGCCATGCTAAGTGAAGAAATGCACAATAGTGTCACATCTTATATGTTAATATAATATCATGTGCAAGTACAATAATGATTAGTATGGCTGAGGAGTGTGTGGGGGGCATCAAGGGCAGAAGAGGATGTTTGGATATTATGAATACATGTATATGCATATATATAAACATTGCACTGAATCCCATAAATATTTGCAATTGCTATGTGATAATAAAAACCATCATCTCTCATAATTATCAAATTCTGCACTAAGAACACAATCCTGCTGTCTTTTGGAATTTCCATTATATGATGTGATATTAATGATGAAGCTCCCTGATAACAACCAGGCTCTCTCTACACATCCATTCTATTTTCTTCCAGGCTCTGAACATAGAGTATACAATGTATTTCTGCATCTGGATCTTCTCACTTATTCTAAAGTCCTCCAGCTTGTCTGTGTTATTTGAGAATATTCTTTTGTTTCTGGGGTTTGGACCCAGGGTTGCCTTACCTGTGACAGAGATCCACCATCATTTTCTTTTTCAGTTTTAAGACAGAATGTTACCAAACTACTAAGGCTAGCCTTCAAATTTTGGCAACACTGCCATATACACCATCCTTAGTTTAAAGTTGAGTAATAAGTGAGGTGTGGAGGCACATTTCTTTTGTCATGCTAGGGACTCAATAGGCTGAGGGAGGAGAATCATAATCTTGGAGCCAGCTTCACATCTTGGTGACACCCACTGCACCTTAAAAGACCTTTTCTCAAAATAATTTTTAAAAAATTGAAGAGGTTATATATGTATGTTGATACATTTTTGTGTAAACACAATGATAAATCTCTTTTTCACTATTATCTGTAATATACAATAGGTTCTTCTTCCTGAATTACTCTTTGGAAATTTAGGTTGTGATTGTATGGTGGTTAACTTGGGAAGGTAGATATTCCTAAGGATGGATTTTATTTTTTTCAATTGTTGACTTGGTTAATGTCAGCTGTCCATTTGAGTGGATTGAGATACCCAGAGAATTGGTGTGGAAGATGTCTCCAGGTGTCTGTAAGTGTGCTTCCAGAAGGCTGAGTTAGAAAGCATGGGGAATGCCTGTAATGAACATATATATTGGTGTTCAATAGGTTTGATTTGGAAAAATGCTAGAGAAGCAGTCACATCCTTATGCTCCAAGCTTCTTGAAGTCCCCTTTGGGGACTTGCACCATTGGCTCTACCGGGGTCTTTTAAAAAATTTTATTTGTTTTAGTTAGTTATCCATGACAATAGAATGCATTTATATACTTTGATATATCATACATAGATGGGATATAATTTCTCATTTTTCTGAGTATACATATTGTAGAATCACATGGGTCACACATTCACATACATACATAAAGCAATCATGTCTGTTTCATTCTTTTTCTTATTTCCACATCCCCTGCCTTCCCCTCCTTTCACTTTGCTCCACCTAATGAAAGTTAATACTAATCTTTTTTTCTTTTGCATTACAATTCTTAATAAACATATTTACCACAGTTTCCGTATCCTTATTATGTAACATATGTTGACACCCAATTCAAGTCTTCATACATGTACTTTGAATGATGTTGTCCATTACATTCTACCATCCTTGCTAATCCCCATCCTTCTCCCTTTTTCTCCCACCCCTCTGCCCCATCTAGAATTCATCTCTTCCTCCTACGCTCCCCCTGAGTACTCCTCTATGAGTCACCCCCTTATGTCAGGGAAATATTCGACATTTGTTTTTAGTTTTTAGAGGGAGGGCATTGGCTAACTTCACTTATTATTTTCTCCAACTCCATCCATTTACATGAAAATGCCACGATTTTATTCTTTTATTGCTGAGTAAAATTCCATTGTGTATATATGCCAAATTTTTTAATCTATTCGTCCACTGAAGGGCATCTATGTTGGCTCCGTAGTTTACCTATTGTGAATTATGGTGTCATAAACATTGATGTGCCTGTATCCCTGTAGAATGATGTTTTTAAACTTTTATGCTTATACTGAGGAGAGGGATAGGTGGGTCAAATGAAGGTTCCATTCCCATATTTCCAAGGAATCTCCATACTACTTTCCAAATGGGCTGCATCAATTTGCAGTCCCACCAGTAGTGTATAAGTGTATCTTTTCCCCACATCCTCACCAACACTTATTGTTGTTTGTCTTCATAATTGCTGCCATTCTGACTGGAGTGAGATGATATCTTAGAGTAGTTTGGATTTGCATTTCTCTGATTCCTAGAGATGATGAGCATTTTTTTTATATATTTATTGATTGTATATCCATCCTCTCCTGACAAGTATCTGTTAAGGTCTTTAGCCCACTTTGATCAGGTTATTTGTTTTTTCATCTACCAGGATCATTTAAGTTCTCTGTTTTGGACCACAGCTGCTTCATTTGCTTCCTCATATTGTGAAGCTTCCAGCTTCTTGAACTGAGCTGTTACCAGTTTCCCAGTTTTGCCATTCTGTAGGCAAATATTTGGTGACTATTACTCCCATGATAATGTGAGTAACTATAATAAGCTCCCTTCTGTATACACATGTACATTTTTTGTGTATTCTCCTTTTCTGAAGAATCCTAAAAATACAGGCATATTCTCAATGTCTGGGTCATATGGCATCTCTAGTTCTTATTTTGGGAAAACACCCCTTATAGTATTTTTAATGCCTATTCAAATTTATATTCCTGGCAAAGATGTCCAAATGTTTCCTTTTCTGAAGATACTCTGCAGTATGTGTTACCTACCAACATTTTGAGGATTGAGCCCACACGCATGTGTGTGGTTATATCTCATTGTGATATAACCTGAAAGCATAAAAATTCCAGAAAACAATGAGAATTTTTTTTGCCATTTGTGTTGGCAATGGTTTTAGATAGAATATGCAGAGACTGGGCAAGGAAAAACAGCTGAGACTATATAAAGATAAAAATGTTTCTATACAGCAAAGAATCAATCAATGAAATGTAAAGTAGACTAGGTTAAAGAAAACTGATTCTAGCCTCATGTCTGAAAAAGCTCAACATCCAAAATATAAGAAACTTAAACAACTCACCAAATATAATATAAACCCCTCATAACCCAATTTAAATATGGTAAAATACTTAGATTCTGCCCTCAAATTAAACAAGTGTGTAAATCCATATGAAGTTACTCAAGATCACGTATTAGGCTACATAAAATGATAATTTAGCTTTTCTGCTTCATTTGTCTCACAGGATTATGGGTGTACACTCTCTATCCTTCACAGGGCATTTGAGATCAATTAGCAAAATGCCAGGTTCTCATTTTCCCACATTATGCTTTCTCATTATTCCATGTTAATTTCCAAGAAAATATGCAGCATGGAAAACAACAAAATATAGATAAATTGCTAGATAATCATCAACTTTGAAAATTACTTCAGAAATCAATAGAATACATTAGTAGACCCAGATGTGAAGAAATGTAAAATAGACCTACAAATCAACATTTAACTTTACAGCTACTCAAAAACATACATGCAGTTATGCTGATATGGGAGCACATGCCACTAGTCTTGACTACCTTGAGGCCTCAGAAGGAGGAGGATTTAGGCTAAGGAAATTGAGGTCAAAATGGCAAAAACCCAGCTCTAAAAATTGACCCACAGAAAAACCAAACAGTAATCATATTTTTAAAAAGGAGACTTCACGGGTGATTTCTATGAAACATGTAATTAGGATCAATAACAATAATTCATGATCAAGTCTAAATTTAGAAGAAGAAAATTGACTAATTCTTTCTGTAAGGCCAGAAGTACCAGCTAACACAGCATAAGAATGGAAATTGCAGACCATTTTTTTTATAGATGTTGATGCAGATATTCAAAACCCCTAGCAGACTGAGAACAACCACAAAAAGAATGATTGGACTTCATGACCAAGAGGGACATTGTCATATGGGAAGTTTTCAAAAATCATTTTGATAGAGCGACGCTTTTTGCAAATCACTAACCAAATTAATGTAAAACTTGTGGTCAATTATGACCAGAGAAAAATACTTTTTCAATCCACTTAAGGGCAGCGATGAACAGTTTTCATACTTAAAGGTGTTATCTGAAGTGTTTCACAATCTAGTTTTAGAAAAAAAAATTTTTGCTTTTCTGACTTCTAAATATTGTTTGAGAATATTAAATGGGATTTTCCTCAAAAATCAAATAGCATATGCAGATGATACTATTATTTCTATAACGTTTCTAAGCAATTTCCATGAACTAATGAAACATAAGAATAAGTTCAATAATGTCAATGGTTAAATGGTCAACATTAAATCATTTAAATTATATACAGTAGCAATGAGCAGTGTTAAAATGACAAATATAGGAAAAATAATCTGAATGAAAGTATTAACAAAAGAAATGTTCACTGCAACGTAAAAAAATTAATGTGAAAGTAAAATGCAAAAAAGATCATGGAAACGAAATGGGAAAACTGTTAATATTCAATGATTAAAAGTTTGATTTGTGGGTTTAAGGGTCCATAGGCTTCCTCTATATTAGCGCATGGGGTTGGGCCAGGCTTCCTACTCTGGTCTGGCCTGGCGCAGTGCCTGCTAGATTGTTCATTGCCTTGAAACAGTTGGAAAATTGTTTTCTGATGGTAAATCTACCACGGTAGTGTTGTGAAGAAATATCTATAGTAATGTCCATGTTAAGCTATCATTGTTGTTAAGAAGCATCCTGGAGAATGGAAATGATTCATAGATGACTGAAAGCCTGAGCTATGTACCTTCCCAACTGTGCACATTATGCCTGGCACAACATAGTCCAGGAGATCATGAGACATAACACAAGCTCTCTGACATCAAGAAGGTAATCTGAGAAACATTCCTCAAACAAGGGTCTACGGAGTGATACTTCCAGCTTGGTCCAGGAATGCCCTATCGTACTGGGCACTCATGTCTTTTATGCACTGGAGAAATCAAGCTGCCCCCTAGAGTGGGCATTCTGTGTGGAATGATATGTAAATCACCGGGAATCTAACACAGATTTCTGAAATAGGTTACATTTGAATAATTCACATGGTAAGAAGAAGAAAAGGCCAAGTGAAAAGATGAGAAAAAATATATCACACATGAAAAAGAAATTTTCAAAAAAAAAATCACAAGTTTTGTTCATTAGAGCTGATAGTAAAGACTCCCTCTAGTATCTGGATCCAGGAAGAAGTCATGTTAGATATGGTGCTGTCACTAAAGTCAAGGGAGGCTGTATGACACATGCACCATCATCTGTGTTGCAACAATCTAGTGAGGACTGCTCAGACAGTGGACACGAACTGGTGGTCAGGACAGAAGTAGAGAGAATTACAGGAGAATAACAACCCACTGTAAGTTAGGTTTACTTGGACCCTCTGGGTGGGCACATTCCATAGTGAAAGTGAGGAAGAAACATCTCTTTTCCCATATGCAATCTGAGCACCATCCTGTTCACAATGAGTGAGGAATTAGGATTTGTCACCCCTAATAACATATACACAGACTTAAAGCTTGGGGTTGTCCTCATTACTCAGCTCAGCTTCACCACTACAGCCAAACCTCCCATGTCCTCTTGGTATTCACTAACGTAAAAACAGACAAAAGGGAGATGGAGAATTGAGACTGGTCTTGCTTCAAGCAAGTGGGCTTGGGACTGATGTCAGCCTAGGCAGAAACCTCTTACTTGTGGCTTTTTTTGTGCTGGGAATCTACAAAGAGCACTAGGGAGAAATGACAGACACCTCAGGGAGGGTGACACCATCACCCAGCCCCTCTGCTGCAAAACACACCCTCCAGTAACACAAAGAGCAAACCCTGGGCA
Organism: Ictidomys tridecemlineatus; assembly: GCF_052094955.1. Lineage (NCBI taxonomy): Eukaryota > Metazoa > Chordata > Mammalia > Rodentia > Sciuridae > Ictidomys > Ictidomys tridecemlineatus. The sequence continues at coordinate 16,489,763 of NC_135492.1, read as the reverse complement.
AGACTTGACTGAATGGCAGCTCTTTGTGAGAAGTAGAGGTGAGAACCATGGGTTGCTTTTGTAAATTTTCAGGGTTTGAAAATACAACTCAGGTTTCACAGTTACACCTATTATATTTATATTACTATTATTTAAAATTTCTCCTGAGAAAAGTAACTAGAAGCGAAATTGTTATTTAAAGTCAAGAAAGAAGAGGCCCCAGAGGGGCTTCTCTGTGGGGACAAGTGAATGGAGTACTGCATACAGGGCATAGGTTAAGGGCGGCTGCGTGGCAGGCCACCCCCTATGCTAGGCGTGAGAGTGGCAAATTGCTTTCCCATCGGCACAATTCTGGGCACGAGGCCATGTGTTGCAGTCCCACTTTTTAATTGTTCACTGCAAGGACAGTTAGCAGACATTACATTGGTGGCTGTCTATATTTCACTTAGGCACTGCCTGAGTACATATACATGGTAACTGCACAATAAAATCAGGCCTGCTTCCTGATTGGTCTCTGGAGGACTTGATTAGAGACTCTACAGCCACACTCTCCTCTACTCTGTTCTGTGGACATTCTCAGGGATGAGAGAGCCCAAGCACTTCTCTGCAGACCTTAAGCTCTCATCACTGGGAAATCCACAGGATTCTGCAGGAGGGTCCATTTTCCTAGACTGATATTGCGATGGAAGAGTCAAGTTCTGCTTTCAGTTTTCCTGCTTTATCTTGTTCTCTGTGTCTTGGGGTCACATTTATCTGTGCATGCTAATGACATGAAAATTTAAATTTGGGAAAAAAATCTAAAAGTGACCAGGGCAGGATGGATTTCAAGTGTCCAGAATGTTCCTCTAAGCAAAATTAAATTTACAAATTTCTATTATTAGATATTGCAAAATGTTTTTAGTGATTAAAACAGAATGGACTAATACATAAAAATATTCTTCAAAATTCTTGTGAATTATCAAAAGCCTGTAATTTGCGAGAAGGAATTGGAACTTACCAGCACATTTTTTTTTTTAATTTTCTAAAAGACTTAATGTAATTCATTTTGTTCATGGTCCCTTGTTTGACATTTACCAACTGAAAGTTCTTAACCATGTGAGATTCCATTTTATAAAATGAAGTTTTGAACATAGAACCTCATTTCCCTCTAAAGATTTCAAAATGTACAATTACTCAAACCATAATTGTTCTATGAGTTAAGAAGATGACCAAAGCAAGATTATCAATCAAAATATTAAAACTTATTAATTCCCTGGTAATAAGAATACAAATTATAGTGTTTAAAATCTCTACATGACATACCATATGTAATTTATGTTCAATGAAGTTATTAAATTGAAAAATGAAGAAGTAAACCTGACATTCCCTATAAGAAAAATTGACTCATTTTAGCAGGATCTCAAAGAAGCAAACATCTTTAGAAGACAATATCCTAATTACACCATACAGAACATGGTCCTCTGGGCACCAACAGTCCTAATGAGCTCAGAGGACCATGTTCTGTATGGTGCAATGAGGATATTGTCTTCTAAAGATGTTTGTTTCTTTGAGAAGCAAAGAAGCTACTGGAAAAGCTCACTAGTAGATTGAATTCCCTCCTCCAATGCCCTTTATAGAATCCATACTAACTCTGCATCTGAGGACAAAGAGGTACTTTGTCACCTGAATAAGCTGGGCAGAGCACAAACACTTGTAAGTTTTTTGGAAAAGATATGTTTAAGTTCTGTCTCTGCAGATTTTACTGTCTGTAGAAAGGCAAGAAGTTCCCACTGGAGAACACAGAACTGTGGCTTCCCCAGTGGGACATGTCATCTCTCTTAATTTTTTTGTCTTGTCTGATGGATAACAGTAATCCAAGAGATCTGGTCTTCAAACTCTTAAAGTTTCCTGGACAGATCTGGAAAAGGATCTTGATTGAGATTATTTTCTGATATTGATAAAGAAACTTAAATTACTCTAATTGTGGTCCTAAAATAAAATTAGTCCAATCCTGTCCCACAACCTATAATGCCTCTACTTTGATGTGAGGGACTCTTGGCACCCCCATAATTTCCCTGAAGCTCTGAAATGTGTGATGGGCCCCTTTTTCCTAGTTTGTACATGGAGCACACATTTTGGGGGGTAGTGATGGTTTGGTACGTCATCCTTTTAAAAGTGACAGTCCTGTGTCTCAAGCTCTAAGTGAAATACTAAAATTAAGAAAATAAGAGGAAGACTTATGGGTCACATGTTGTAGAAATCACAGGCAGATGGAATCTCGTCAGAGCCGAGGCAGAGTCAGAGCTGGAGTCCACTCTTAGAAACCTACATGATCAATTCCACCTTCTCTGAGAGAAAACCATGTAAAAAGCAGGCTCAGTCTCCTGGGTACTGTGTATAAATATACATAAAAGCATTAAAGCACTGTATTTAAAGAGGATTCCCATTATCTAGAGTCAAAAGAAAGGACAGTCATTTCAAGCAGACCCACTTATGTTGCAGTTGTAGAAATCAGAAGATAGTTCTTGAACACTGCCATTATCAACATGTGAAGGGTAAGTACAAGCATGATAGTGAATTAAACATTTATTTTTTCTAGAGGTAATGAAAATTTGGACTAAATGGAAATATATAAAATTAAAACTAATATCCACAGACAGAAATTTGGGATAAGGGAGGTTGGAAAACTGAAGAAGAAAGTCACAATAATTGCCAAAGCAGAAGACCTCCAAAGCCACATGAGAGGGAAACATAAAACAGGAAAAGAGTGAAAGTCATTGAACAAGTATTTCAGCATATGAACAGTTAGGAAAGACACATCAGGGGTGGAGGAAAAGTATCCCCTCATGCAGCCCCCATCCTGGACCAGCCACATGAAAGTTTTGTGCCTTCAGTAGATTGGGCTCTGCCTTACTCCTTGGCATAGCCTATTAATCACCAATGTGCCACCTGGAATTCTGTCCCTCATACACAATGACTTCCTTGAAGGCTTCTGAATGCGCCATGGCAGAAGGTTGGCCAGTACTCTCAACTTTGTGAAGCCAAGGAGAGCTCTTTGGAGAGGTGAAGAATTGCATACCACACCTTTGTTATAATGTGGACATGCTGTGTAATTAGGTGTTGTTGAGTCCAATCTCTTTGTAGCCATGATTTTTTATAGAAAGGAAAATAATTTCATCTCTAATTGTGAGGATTAGGACAAAACCTATTGAACAAGTGGGTTCCAACCAGTTAAAGAAGGATCTCTGGGAAGCTCACATGGCGGTATTTGCCTATAATCTCAGCAGCTTGGAAGGCTGAGGAAAAAGGGTCATGAGTTCAAAGCCAGCCTCAGTGAACAAATGTTACTAAGCAGATCAGTGAGATCCTGTCTCTACATAAAATAAAATTAGGGATGTGGCTCAGTGGTTGAGTGCCCCTGAGTTCAATATAACCATTAACAAATATATGAAAAAAAAACATTCCACCTACCTAGCAATTAGGGAAATGTAAATCAAAATTACTTTAAGATTTTATCTCACTTCAGTCAGAATGGCAATCATTAATAATACAGGCAACAATAAATGTTGGTGAGGTTGTGGGGGATAAAAGAACACTCACACATTGCTCATGAGATTGACTCCAAATTGGTGCAACCACCATGGAAAGCAGTATGGAGACGCCTTGAAAAACCAGAATGGAAACATCATTTGACCCAGCTATGCCTCTCTTTAGACTATACCCACAAGACGTAAAAACAGCATACTACAGGGAAAAAGCTGCACCAATGTTTATAGCAGCACAATTCACAATAGTTAAACCATAGAACCAACCTATGTTTTCTTCAACAGACGAATGGATAAATAAAATGTGATATATGTATATATACATATAATTTCCCCCAACAATAGAATCTTACTTAGCTTTAAAGATGAATGAAACTATGCAATTTGGGGGTAAAAGGATAGAGTTGAAGAATATCATGCTAAGTGAAATAACCCCCACCTCCATTCCCCTACACACAGAAACACAAAGGCCAAATGTTCTTTCCATTAAGTGTATGCTAATTCACAATGGGGGTGGGGAAGAGTAGTTATTTAGATTAAGTAGAGAGGATTGCAGGGAGGGGAGGGATTATGGGGATAGAAATGATAATAGAATGAAACAGATTACATATAATACATAATATACATAGATGCTAAAGAACTCAACAAGGGCAGGGGAGAAAATAGAAATTCCGTGGATTAGACAAAGTTGGATTGAAGAAAAGAAAAGGGAAATAGGAATACAAATGACAGTAGAATGAATCAGACACAACTTGTCAATGTTTATATATAAATACACCACCAGGGAAGGTCCACACCATGTACACCTCAAGAATGGAATGCTAAATAAAATGAGTTTTACTCCATGTATAATATGTCAAAATTTGCTCTACTATCATGTATACCTAAAAAGAGTAATAAATTGTAATAAATACTATCATGTATACCTAAAAAGAGTAATAAATTGTAAAAAATGACAAGGGAAAATTTGTATACCGAGAAGTTTTGTCAGTTAAAAACTCTTCAGTGAATGGTAATGCCATTAAGGTTAAATAAAAGTATAAAAGAGTACCTTGAGCCCATACAAAACAACAATGGTAAATAGAGTTGCCCAAGTCAGTCTGTGCAACTAGCTATAATTACAAAATTTTTGGTTTACAACTTTTTTCTTTTTGGTTTACAAAGCAGCACAAGAACAATACTTACAAGTTGAGAAGAGAGGAAACATTACACAGCAGTATTATGAATACTATGAATAGTGCTGTGGGCACTCAAAGAAAGCATTCTCAATTTCCTCCCCCATGAAATAAAAAATCATGCAGTTGAAAGACACACTAGTTACTGATTAGATAACACATACATGTGTTTGTGACATTCATTATGTGGGCAACTGCTCAACTTCACAGGTCAGATCCAATAGATAAGGAAGACACTCTCTTCACACAAGACAGTGTTTCCTTGAGTAATACTATGAAAGCAAGAGAGAAGCAAAAGTAACAGACACAGGCAACTGTATTGCCAGACTAGAAAAACCCAACCACTGAACCTATGTACTGGGGAGTCCCAAAGAGCTTTTCAGGGTCCTGACTGGGAAGTGCTGGGCAGAGCATCCTCTCCACAAGTGAGTTTCTGAAGTCTTGTTCTAACTTGTATTGAAAGTGAGGCCAAATAAATACAAGTTAGAACAAATAAAACTTCATTCTAACATCTTGCATGACCTAGTGATCCCATGAAGAACACCACGTCCTCCCAAGAACAGGTCAAATCCTAGAGGAGGGAGTGATAGCCTTGAGATGATTAAATAAATTGAGTTTCCAATGACTGAGCCACCGAGCCAGATGCATTCAGAAATCAGCATTCTTTATCTGTTTCATCAAGGATTGCTGACATCATTCAATCAAGAAAAGGGAAAATCTTTAGTATTTTCTTTAAACCTCTAGGACTGAATCTTCCCTCCTGGCCTTATAAATAGTTTAAACTCTCATATGTAAAATGAAGCTAGTTTTCTGTATAAAATAATGTGGAGATAAGCATGAAACCTTGATATTTACCCTTTGGAATAAAGAATGGTGTGAATAATATTCTCCTAGAACTTATCATTATATTTCAATATTTATTTTCCCAAATAAGTTAAATGAAATGTTGGTGAGTGGTGTTTTGTTGACCCAAAAGGCTCACATATGCAGAGAATATTGTGTTTTTACTTTTTGAACAGGACTTGTAGATGAGAGTCTAAGGTTTATTTCAATCAAAATTGGGTTTCTCTCTCTGTGGTGTCATGGGATCTTGGAGGTATAAAATCTGAAGAGGGACAGGGTTACTTTATAGTATCTTATAATTACTGGGTTGCAGAGGGTTCTGGGAGACCATTACACATGCTATCTATTGTATAATTTAATAAGTATAACAAACATTATATTGTAAATTATTTAGTAGAACCAAAGGGTCTACAAAATGAAAATATATAATGCAATAAAAAATGTGGGGGCATAAATGCTCCTGTAGTATGTCTTTTTCTTTATACAGTCATCATTTTACATGTTTCTAGTTACACTTTTCTACTGGGTATGCAAAACTAAATAAGTGGTCCCAAATTATGATGTTTTTCCTACACTAGATGTGAGTATAGTCACCTCAGTGATGAACATCTTAGAATTCATGAGGAACTGCATGGTTTCTTCAGTCCAAGAGTCAGGATGGGACTATGAACAATGTGGATTCCCCAGGAAACATTAAGACTCTTTCCCCTTCAGCAACCCTCTTTTATTGCCTGAATACGCACCTTGTCTCCTAGTCTCTTGGGTCTTTATCCTCTCCCTGAGTGGGAGCTTGTATAACTCTCTGGAGTTGTAGATCCCTTAGGGAGTACTGCTACTCTATAAGGTGAAATGTTAAACTCATAATTAAAACCAGGGATCTTACACTTGCAGGTTTTGTATTGACTATGAATACTTTAATGAATACTAGTTTTTGATCACTGAAGCAAGGCTTTTCTACATGGTCATTTTGGTAAATTTTTTATTAGAAAAGCATTAGGATTTCTCTATATTCATAAATTTTATCACCAAGGAAAATATACTGGTCATTACTCAGGGTAGAGACATGTCTTATTGTGTTACTTATAGCATTATCTATATAGTGCACTGTCAGATAATATTGACACTCACAAGGCAAGGGAAGTGTTTTGTTGTTAATTTGAATGTATGGAGACATTACTGGAGAAAAAGCAGGATACTACATAATTTTAAAGCACAAAACACAGGAAGAGTTTTTCTGATAACAAGAGATAGAATTTAAAGCTTTTCAAAAATATTTTCTTCTGGATAATGTCTCAATGAACCTTTTTGAATATAGGCTCCTCCCCTACCTCAAATATGTCCTCTGCTATATGTGGGCCACACAATTTTACATCACTGCATTCCGCTAAGACAACCATATTTCAAGTGAAAGATATATGTCTTGCCACCAAAGGAAAACATTAATGGTGAAAATAAACATCATTAACATTTTCTTGTCAGCATCAAGAACTACCCCATCATCTTTATTGAAAGCATAAATCTGCAACGCATTCTTGTGGAGAAGTTCCCAAAAGATATACTTCAAGGGAAAAAAACTAAATAAAGATAATTAGTAATTTTAAAAGAAAGTTATGCTCACCCACAAAGGCTAGGTTGCTGTAGTTCTCCAACATCACTTCTCTATATAAATTCTGCTTAGCAGGATCCAGGCATTCCCATTCCTCCTCAGAGAAATCAATAGAGACATCCCCAAATGTCAATGGATCCTGAAATAAAAATTGTTAGATCAATAGAACATGGACCAAACCATTATTCAGTTTTTAATATGAATTAAGAGTTCGTAGAACTGACTGTCATGTAGGAGAGTGACTTTAATTATGTAATTAGATACTTTGCATTATCTAATTCAGAGGAAAATACATGAGTCCAAAAAAAGTATATACATTCCATACCAGAGTGAAGTGAAGGGTATATACCATAATCCAAGCAATGAATAAAAGCCCAGCTCCTTACTTTTCTGCCATCAGTGAATGTGAAATTTGGCAGAAATTCCAGATGCAGATCAGAGTTTTCAGAGATATTCTCATAAGGTGATTGTGCAAAAGGGAGACAAAAAGACTGGTAAAAAAAGCTTTTAAAAACAGTGTGGTTTCTATTCTCTCTGCTTTCTATCCATGAGATAGATTGAGATCCCCAATACAATTAGTTTCAAGTATCATCCATGACACATTCCCAATGTGTAAAATATTCATGAAATATTAATGTTTGGAGACAGGTAAAGTGACACTTCCACCTCGTGAAAAGACAAACTTGTAATATTTCAAGTTCTATAAGCAATTCAACGAGTGAATCAGTTTGGTACAATAGAATGAACAATGGGTTACAGAAGACTTCAAAGAGGAGATTAAAAAATTCTTAGAGGTAAACATGTACATAGACACAACATATCAAAATCTCTTGGACACTATGAAAGCAGTACTAGGAGGAAACATCATTGCATGGAGTTCATTCTTTAAAGAAGAAAAAGTCAATAATTAATCTCATACTTAATCTCAATGCCCTAGAAAAAGAAATCAACAGCAAAAGCAGTAGAAGGCAAGAAATAATCGAAATTCGAACTGAAATTGAATTAAAAGAAACAATTAAACCTTGACAAAAAGTTGGTTCTCTGACAGACCCTATGCTAATGAAGTCAAAGAGAGAGAAAATTCAAATTACCAGCATACATAATGAAAAAGGCAATATCCCAACAGACACTACAAGAATAGAGAGCATATTTAGACATTATGTTGAAAATGAATACCCCAATAAAATAGAAGACATTCAAGGCATCTACAAATTTCTTAAGTCATATGATATGCCCAAATTAAATAAGGAAGACATACAAAATTTAAACAGACCAATATTAAATGATGAAATATGAGAGCCATCAGAAGCTTATCAACCAAGAAAAGCCCAGGCCCAGATCGATACACTGCTGAGTTAAACAAGACCTTTAAAGAAGAAATTCAAAATACCAATATTCTTCAATTTATTTCAAAAAATACAGAAAAAAGCAGCACTTCCAAACTCATTCAATGAGGCCAATATCACCCTGGTCCCCAAACCAGGCAGGGAAAAATGAAAGAAAGGAAACTTCTGGACAATATCTCGAATGAACATAGATGCAAAAATTCTAAATAAAATTCTGCCAAATTAAACACAAAAACATATTAAAAAGGTCGTGCACCAAGATCAAGTGGGGTTTGTCCAGGAATATAGGGTTGGTTCAATATATAGAAATCAATAAAGGTAATTCATCACATCAATAGACTTAAAAATAAAAATCATATGATCATCTCAAGAGACACAGAAAAACCATTTGACAAAACACAGCACCCTTTCATGTTAAAAAAATTAGAAAACTTGAGACAACAGGAACATACCTCAACATCATACTGGCTCTCTACATTAAGCCTAAGGGAAACATGATTCTAAAGGGAGAAAAACTAAAGGCATTCCCTTTAAAAACTGGAACAAGACAGGGGTGTGCTCTCTCGAATTTCTATTCAACATATTTTTTGAAACACTGGCCAGAGCAATTAGACAGATGGAAGAAATTAAAAGAATAACTACAGGAAAAGAACTTAAATTAGCACTATTTGCTGAAAATATGATTCTATAACTAGAAGACCCTAAAAGCACCACCAGAAAACTTATAGAACTAAAAATAAATTCACAAAGCAACAAAATATAAAATTAACACATATTTTAAAAAAGGCCTTTCTGCATATCAGTGTCAAAGCCTCAAGAAGGAAATAAGAAAATCTATCCCATTTACAGTAACTTCAAAAAAAGAAAACATAAAATACTTTGGAATCAACTAATGAAAGAGGTGAAAGATCTATACAATGAAACCTACAGAACCCTAAAAAAAGAAATCAAAGAAGACCTTAGAAGATGGAAAGATCTACATTACTCTTGCATAGGCAGAATAAATATTATCAAAACGACCATACAACCAAAAGCACTGTACAGATTTAATGAAATTCTGATCAAAATCCCAATGACATTTCTCATAGAAATAGAAAAAGCAATCATGAAATTCATCTGGAAAAATAAGAAGCCCAGAATAGCTAAAGCAATTATAAGCAGGAAGAGCAAAGCAGGTGGTATCACTATACCAGACCTTAAACTATACTACAGAATAAGAGTAACAAAAAGAGTATTGGCATTAAAACAAGATGCTAGACCAATGGTACAGAATAGAGGACACATAGACTAACTCACAAAATTACAATTATCTTACATTAGACAATGTTGCCAAGAACATGCATTGGAGGAAAGATTGCCTCTTCAACAAATGGTGCTGGGAAAAGTTGAAATCCATTTTCAAAAAAATGAAATTAAAACCCTATCTCTCACCATGCACAAAACTCAACTCAAATTGGATCAAGGACCTAGGATTTAAACCATAGACTCTGCATCTAATAGAAGATAAAGTAGGCCATAATCTTCATCACATGGGACTAGGCCACCCCAAATTTCTTAATAAGATGCCTATAGCACAAGAATTAAAAGCAAAAATCAACAAATGGGATGGATTCAAACTAAAAATTTTCTTCTCAGAAAATAAAATCTGAGGTGAACAGAGAGCCTACATCCTGGGAGTAGATTTCTACCCCTCACACATCAGATAGAGAACTAATATCTAGTATATAAAGAACTAAAAATGCTAAGCAAGAAAAAACCGAATAATCCAATCAACAAATTGGCCAAGGACCTTAACAGACACTTCTCAGAAAAGGATGTAGAATCAATCAACAAATATTTTTTTAAAAAGTTCATCATCTCTTGCAATTAGAGAAATGCAAATCAAAACCACTCTAAGATATCATCTCACTCCAGTCATAAAGACAAACAAAAAGTGTTGGCAAGGATGTGGGGGAAATTGGTACAAACAACATGGAAAACTGTATAGAGATTCCTTTGAAATTTGGGATTGAAAACATCATTTGACCCCACTATTCCTCTTCTCAGACTATTCTCAAAGGACTTTAAAACAGCATACTACAGGGTCATAGCCATTCAATGTTTATAGCAGCACAATGCAGAATAGCAAATTGTGGAGCAAACCCAGATTCCCTTCAGTGGATGATTGGATAAAAATATGGGGCATATATACACAATTCAATTTTACTCAGCAATAATAAAATCATGGCAATTGCAGGTAAATGTATGGTATTGGAGAAGTGAAGTGAGGCATACCCAAAAAATAAATGTTGAATGGTTTCTCTGATATAAGGAGGCTGACTATAGTGGGGTAGGGAGGGGGAGCATGGGAGGAATAGATGAATTCTACATAGTGCAGAGGGGTTGCAGGGAAAAGGATGAGGCAGGAAATTAGCAGTGATTGTGGAATGTGATGACACCATTATCTAAAGTACATTTATGAAGACCCAAATTGGTGCCAACATACCTGATATAGAACCAGAGATATGAAAAATTGTGATATATATGGGTATTAAGAGTTGTATTGCAGAAAGAAATGAGTACGTATATAATGGCATAAATTTTCATGAATATACTTTCTATACAGAGATACAAAAATTGTGCTCTATGTATGTAGTAAGAATTGTAATGCATTCCACTATTGTTGTGTATTTAATAAATAAATTTTTAAAAAGAAAGGTATTGAAACCCATTGGGGACACTATAAGCCTACATGGCTATATATTTTTAAAACACAGAAATAGAAGGGAATATGCATGAACAACCTGAGAAACCAAGAAAGAATGTGCCTCAAACAAAGATACTACATTATTAGAATCCATGGTCAGAATAGCAGGATAAATGGGAGAAGGTACATAATTTTCTGTGAATTAAAGGATGATATGAGAACAAATACAGGCAGCAAAGGATCATTTTGATAAAGAGTTACATAAGTAAATACAGAAAGAAAAAGATTCCTTCAATAAAAAGATAGAGATTTTGAAAAAAATAAAACAACAAAACAAAGATCCTTGAAATGAAAGAAACAGTAAAGCAAATTAAGAACTCAATAGGAAGCATCTCCAACAGAATACATCACATAGAAGACAGAACCTCTGACATTGAAGGTGAAATATATAATCTTGAAAAAATAAAGTGGACCCCAGTGAAGATGGTAAGAAACCATGAGCAGAAGATTCAAGAATTGTGAAATAATATGAAAAAGCCAAATTTAACAACTATTGGGATAGACGAAGGCATAAAGGTCTAATCTACAGAAATGGACAATCTATTCAATGAAATAATACCAGAAAAATTTCCAAACATGTAGAGTGAATTGGGAAATCAAATACAAGGATCATATAGAACACCAAATGAACAAGATCACTACAGGTCTACACCAACGCACATCATAATGGAAATACCTAGCATACAGGAGGAGCAGAGCATTTCAAAAGCCACAAGAGAAAGGAATCAAATTACATATGGGGAAAACCAATCAAGATCTCTGATTTCTGAACTGAGACCCTGAAATCTACAAGATCCTGCAACAGTATAAACCAAGCTCTTAAAGAAATGGATGCCAACCAAGAATCATACCCAGCAAAATTAAATGTTGATTAGCAATCGGATTTCAATTCAGATGTTATTTTATGACAAAATAAAAAAATCCATCATACACAAATTTAAAAGAATTTACAACCAGAAACCTGCACTACAGAACATCCTTGGCAAAATATTCCATCAGGAGGAAATGAACAACAATAAAAAATCAGAAAAGGGTAGTATCACTCTAAAGGAAAAACCTGTCAAAGAGAAACTTACTTAGTTAAATACCAAAAATAAACAAAAATAACTGGGAATACAAATCTTGTCTCAATAATAACCCTGAAAGTTTAGTTCCAACTTAGCAATCAAAAGACAGGCAGATTGGATTAAAAAGACCAACAATATGCTACCTCCAAAAGACTCATATCATGGGAAAAGACACCCAGAGACTAAACGTGACAGGTTGGAAAAAAAATATATTGCTCAGGCTGGGGCTGGAGCTCAGTGGTAGAGCACTAGCCTAGCACATGTGAGGCCCTGTATTGATCCTCAGCACCACATAAAACTAAATAATAAAGGTATTGTGTCCATATACAAAAAATAAATATTAAAAAACCTGCCACTCACATATACTGTGGAGGCAAGCAGGAGTTTCCATTCTTATATAAAATAATGTGGACTTCAAGTGAAAGATAATCAAAAGGGATAAAGAAGGACACTACATACTGCTAAAAAAAAAAACATACACCAACAAGACAGAACAATTATAAACATATACATCCCCAAATAAATGGAGCATCTATGTTCAAACAGATTCTTCTCAAGTTTAAGGGCCAAGTAGACCACAAGACAAAAATTCTGGGTGACTTTAACACACCTCTTTTACCACTGGATTGATCGTCCAAACAATATTCAGACAGAAATTATAGAACTCAATAATACAATCAATAACTTAGATTTAACTGACATACATAGACTATTTACTCCTTCAACAGGCGAAGACACTTTCTTCTCAGCAGCAAATGGATCTTTCTCTAAAATAGACCATATGTCATGCCAAAAAGGAACTCTAAGCAATACAGAAAAGTAAAGATACTACCCTGCATTCTATCAGATCATAATGGAATGAAATTAGAAATCAATGATATAAAAAGAAGCTACTCCAACACCTGGAGACTAAATAATATACTAGTTAATGAACAATGGGATGCAGAAAACATCAAAGAGGAGATTTACAACTTCTTAGATGTGAATGAGGACACAGATACAACGTATCCAAATATCTGGGACACTATGCAGGCATTACTAAGAGGAAAGTTCATTGCATGGAGTTTATTCCTTAAAAAAAGAAAAAGTCAAATAAATGACCTAAAATTACATCTCAAACCCCTAAGAAAAACAATTAATCAACACCAAACACAGTAAATGAAAGAAAAGAATTAAAATCAGAGCTGAGATCAATGAAATTGGAACAAAAGAAGCAAATAAAAATTGACAAAGTGACTGGGAATGGTACCAACATTTGATCCAGCTATCCCACTCCCTGATCTATACCTAAAGGACTTAAAAACAGCATACTACAGGGACACAGTCACAATGTTTTTAGCAGCACAATTCACAAGAGTTAAACTTTGGAGTCAACATAGATGCCCTTCAGTGGATGAATGGATAAAGAAAACATGGCATTTGTAAACAATGGAATATTACTCAGCAATAAAATAAAATAAAATCATGGCATTTGCAGGTAAATGGATGGCATTGGAGAAGATAATGCTAAGTGAAGTTATCCAAGCCCGAAATAACAAATGCTGAATGTTTTTTCTGATATAAGGAGGCTGACTCATAGTGGGGTAGGGAGGGGGAGCATGGGAGGAATAGATGAATTTTATTTAGGGCAGTGTGGTGGGAGGAATAGAAAGGGGAAAGGGATTAGCAAGGATGGGGGAATATAATAGACATCATTTTCCAAAATACACATATGAGCACACGAATTGATGTCAACCTACTTTATATACAGAGATATGAAAAAATTGTACTGTATATGTGTAATAAGAATTGTAACATATTCCGCTGCCATATATTTTAAAATTTTCAAAATGAAAAGTTGGCTCTTTGAAAAACAAATACATTTGATAAAACTTCATCCATGCTACTGTAGAGAAAGAGAGAAATACTCCCATTACTAAAATCCATGATGAAAAAGGAAATATCACAATGAACACTAGAGAAATACAGAAGATAATTAGAAATTATTTTAAAAATTTGTACTGCAATAAAACAGAATATATAGAAGTCATCAATAAATGTCTAGAATCATGTGACTTACCCAAACTGAGTAAGTTAAACAGATCATTTTCAAGGAATGAAACAGAAGATACCATCACAAGCCTACCAACCAAAAAATAAATAAATAAATAAATAAATAAATAAATAAATAAAGCCCAGGACTCAATAGATACAAGACTTCAAAAAAGAACTAACACCAACATTCCTCAAATTATTCCATAAAACATAAAAAGAGGGAGCCCTTCCAAACTCACTCTATAAGGCCAATATCTCCTTGATGCTAAAATCAGACAAACACTGAAAAGAAAGTGTACTTCAGAGCAATATCTCTAAAAAGCAGAAGCAAGAATTCTGAATAAAATTCTGGCAAATCAAATACAAAAACATATCAAAAGTATGGTTCATCATGATGAAGTGCCATTCATCCCAGGGATGCAAGGTTGGTTCAACGTAGAGATATCAATAAATGTATTCCATCACATCAGCAGATTTAAAGATAGAAAACTTATGACCATCTCAACAAATGCAGAAAATGTATTTGAAAAAACACAGCATCTCTTCATGTTCAAAACACTAGAAAATCTAGGGATAACAGGAATTTATTTCAACATTTGAAAGGCTATCTATGCCATGCCTCAGGCCAACATCATTCTAAATGGAGAAAAACTGAAGACATTTTCTCTAAAATTTAAACAAGACAGGGATGCCCTCTCTCACCCCTTCTATTCAATATAGTTCTTGAAACACTGGACAGAGCAATTAGACAGATGAAAGAAATTAAAGAATAAGTATAGGAAAAGATGAACCTAACCTAGCAGTATTTGCTGATGATATTATTCTGTACCTAGAAGACTCAAAAATCTCCACTAGAAAACTTCTAGAACTAGAATTCAGCAAAGTAGCAGGATAGAAAATCAACACCGGTAAATCAAAGGCATTTCTTTATATCAGTGACAAATACTCTGAGAGAGAAATGAGGAAAACTACCCCATTCACAATATCCTCCATAAAAAAGATACTTGGGAATCAACAAGAGGTGAAGAATCTATACAATGAAAACTATGAAACACTAAAGAGAAATCAAAGACCTTAGAAGATGGAAAGATTTAACTTGATCTTGAATAGGCAGCATTAATATTATCAAAATGGCCCTACTACCAAAAGCACTCTACAGATTTAATGCAATTCTGATCAAAATTTCAATGGCATTCCTCATAGAAATAGAAAAGCAAATATTAAATTTATATGGAAAAACAAAAGACCCAGAACAGCTAAAGAAATCCTTAGCAGAAAAAGGGAGGCAGGTGGCATTGCTATACCAGACCTTAAACTATACTACAGAGCCACATTAACACAAACAGTATGGTTCTGGCATCAATACAGGCTGGCAGACCAGTAGCCCAGAATAGAGGACACAGAGACCAACCCACTATACCACAATTATCTTATATTACACAAAGGTGTTAAAAATATGCACTGGAAAATAGAGAGCATCTTCAACACATGGTGCTGGGAAAACTGGAAATCCATATGCAGCAAAATAAAATTGAATCTCTCTCTCTCACCATGCATAAAAGTTAACTCAAAATGGATCAAAGATCTAGAAATTTAACCAGAGACTCTCCAAATAGAAGAAAAAGTAGGCCTTATCTCCATCATGTGGGATTAGGCTACAACTTCCTTAATAACACTCCTATAGCACAGCAATTGAAACCAAGTATCAACACATGGGATGAATTGAAACTAAAAATTTTTATCAAAAAACTCAATAGAATAGAGAGCCTACTTTATGGGAGCAATTTTTTACCCCTCATACATCAGATAGAGCACTAATATCTAGGGTATATAAAGAACTCAAATGTCTTAACACCAAAAAAAAAATACTAATAATCCAATCAATAAATGGGCCAAGGACCCGAACAGACACTTCTCAGAAGAGGATATACAATCAATCAACAATTATATGAAAAAATGCTCATCATCTCTAGCAATCAGAGAAATGCAAATAAAAACTAAGATATCATCTCACTCCAGTCAGAATGGCAGCTATTATAAAGACAAACAAAAATAAGTGTTGGCGAGGATGTGGGGGAACACCCCATCAAAATTTAACCATGATTTTCTTTTCATTGAAGAAGGGTCCAAAGCAAACAGTTTGAAAATTCTCCTGGAAGGTTGAATTTATATAAAATTAGTCAAGAATTCTGAACTCTAAGAGAAAAAGCAGGAGCTATCATTACCAGGCACTAATGCATGTTATAAAATTATCATATTGCAATAATTTGAGGACCAAAAAAAAAAAAAATCACAATGCAGAAATTTCATAGGTGACTCCATGTGTATGTAAATGTCATTATAAGTGCAATGAAAAGGCCTAGATAAATGCCACCATCTCCAGCAGAGGATTTGATGTGAATGAACAAGACAACCCAACGTGAAGGGAGGTGTGGGAACTGGAGGCGCAGAGCACTGGTAGGGCTTTGGTGCAGGACATGCGTGGTACTGGATTATACTCCAGCACCTGAAAGAAGCACATATTTAGGAGGATTATGTTTCAAAATTACACCAGAATAGGAGGCTCCTGAATTCTCTCCACACATGGATACACCAAATAAACACCTACTTCTGTTTTGAGTCCCTCTTAAATAAAGTTATACATGGATTGAGAGACCTATGCATTGGACCACTCAGAAAATATCTACCATCTGAAGTGCAGGCAAAGTTGGGGGACACTTGGGCATTAGTCCTGCCTTGAGCAATGTGCTACATAATTTGGATAAAATACCCCAATCCAGTGTCACCCAGAGTAGATGAAGACTTCTTGTGGTCACAAATGGAGCACATTGGACACTAAATGACTTGTCGCTGGAAACACAATTTGTCTGGTGCTCATAGAAGAACAAACTAAATATACACAAGTATCAGGACTGGAAAAGGGATGGTTTTCTATGGCTGTGGAGGGTCATGAGCTTTACCCATGGGACAAGGGCAGAAGGGGAGGGAGATCAAGGGTCCCAGTTTATCCCTAGAAGGGATTTGCCCACATGATCTGCAAACTGTGGTTGCTAACAGTTGAGCTCCTCTCTAGCCAGTCCCTAAGGGTAGACAGGACAAATGCAGTCCACCCAGCAGCCCTGCCTGAGCCCTCTCCTCACATCCTCAGTAATAACTCCAGGCCTGAGCAGTTCTTTCTGGAAGAAGGATGTCCAGGCACTCAGGGTCCCAACAGTTTTTTTTCTATTCCATGGACTCCATCCTAACCCACCTAGCTTTGGGAGAAATGGCACCTGTGCATGTGCAAATCTCCCTGGATCAAAAACAAGTGGCTTCACATTGATGTGCAAGCACTTCCAGGGACTACTATCACCCCCCCACACCCCAGAGTGAAGGAAAAAAATGAAAACCACAGCTCCCTGTTTCTTTATATAGGCTTACACCACCTTCTTGCAGTGAGCACAGACAGCCTGGGTTCTAACCAATTGCATCAGGAATTCAGTTCCCAGCCAAGTAGCAGAGCTTCTCAGTCTGAGCCCAGCTGTGGGGAAGGCTCCTATCAAACAGGTGAAGGAACTAGTCCTCCAATGACATAGATATGGAGCAAGAGACATGCTGATGACATGGGGCTAGAATATAAGCTTAGTGCAGACAATTTTTAAAAATAGCATGGAGTTCTTTAAAGGCTAACAGAGTAACCACCACTCTGGATGCATTTCCAAAGGAACTTGAACCAGTGTGTTAATAAATGGCTGCATGCCCATCGCTGTTCTAGGATCCACAGGAGCCAGGACGAGGGAACATCTGAAGTGGCTTCTGGATAAGGAGACTCCTTTCAGTCACAGGGACATCTCCTACTCCCATGAGAAACTACTTCCCCTAAATGCACCTGCTCATAGGTCAACAGGTGGCTGATATTTACCAGATGCTGAGGAGACCTCAGATGAGCCAGGTGTGGGATCCTCGTGTCAGGCAGAGCCAAACCAGGACCAGGAAAATATCACAGATGTCATGAGACCCCTAGGACATGCAGTCCACAGGGGGGACACTCAGCCCAAAGACATTCTGAAAAGGTGTCTGGCCTGGGAGAGGAAGGGAAAATACACACACGCATGCATTTTTACAAATTTCAAGTGGTTTTTAGTGTACTTTTCTCTCATGTGAAATGCTCAAACAGAAAACAAAACTTTTGCTTCTTATTTTATTACATTGGGGAGGAAAATTTTCACTGGAAATGGGGACAGGGGACTTGAATTTGAGGAATTCATTGATACATATGTACAGGTTTCGTCTGGGAGATGTGGTTCTGGATCTGACACTTTGCTTCCCTTACATTTAGAACATCCAGGAGGACTCAGGCAGGAGGGCCACACCTGTAATCCCAGCCACTCAGGAGGCTGAGGCACATGTTCAAGGCCAGACTCATCCTCTGTGTCAAGATAAATGATAAAAAGTACGAAGGATGTAGCTCAGTGGGAAAGGACCTCTGCGTTCAATCCACTATGACCACCCTGCCCCCCAAAATTAAAGCTCAGGAGGAAGAAAAACCTGAGACCCCTGCAGATCCCAGCCCCCTTGGGTAGAAAAAGGGACCACGGACTGGTGATACTCATGGTCATCACACTCTGAAATCCACCACAGAAGAAATTCCGGGAGGAGACTTGAGCTGCCAATTTGTTCAAAAATAAGAACAAAAAGAATCCTACATCTTTAGAAACCCGAGAAATGTAAACTAAAGCCCTATCAGAGAGAAAATTAAAAAATAGTATCAATGAAGATAGGAAACAAAAGAATTCTAATAAACTCAAAGAGTTTAAGTGCTTCTTAACTATTTGTGGAAACTGTTTTGCCATTACAGACACTTGATAATCCCCCACCGCAGGGACTTGCTGCAATCAGTTCTTAGGACCAGGATGGTACATTAATAGTCATGGTACCTTCAGCTTAAAAATAGTATAAAATACCATGGGTCAGTTTTACAGGGTGCCATATGCATGTGGTATTATGTATAACTATGACGCACTAATTAACAATCCAGCATGCTTTACTCTTAATAGAAGCACCCAATCCTAAAATTCATCCACAAAGTTAAATATATGTAAACTTAACTAAGAAACTTTTGAATTATAACAGCAAAAAATTATAAGAGAAAAATATAAGAAGAAGTTATTACCTAACACGTGCATTGTGAAGCTGTACTGTTACAATTGTCATCAAGGAATCACGACATCAACAGAGTCCACCCAGGAAACCACGTGGTTGTAAAAATCATACACTTAATTGAAACGGAAAAGTCATTATAAATCAAACCCTAACCAGGCCAATCTCAGCAACTTAGCTAGACCAGCGGGCAGAATAAAAACTAAAAACTACCAGGGAGAGAACTCAGTGGTAAAGCAACCTTCTGTTAACAACCAAAACACAACAGCCACCAAAAAAAAAAAAAAAAAAAACCAATAAACTCCACAAAAGTAGCTTAGGAATAGGCAAGGTCCCTGTTCACCGCAGCTTCCCTCCTGCAGGAAAATGGTGTTTGGAAATTTGTTTTTTTTTGGGGGGAGGGGGGTGCCGGACATTGAACTCAGGGACACTCCACCACTGAGTCCCATCCCTAGCCCTATTTTGCATTTGATTTTGAGGCAGGGTCTCCCTGAGTCTCCAAGTGCCTCACCCACTTGTGGAGGCTGGCCTTGACCTCACAATCCTCCTGCATCAGCCCCCACCCCCAGCCTCTGGGAATGACAGATGTGCACCATTGCCTGGCTTGGAGATTGGATTCTTCTTATGATCCCACCTGTCAATCACCACAGCCCGGGAAGATGCCAGGCTGCCTCCCTCACCTGCCAGAGAGATAGGACTTGAGCAGCGGCTGTGGCTGCCCCAGGGGATGAGGAGGCTGCCAGGAGTATTCGCCATGTCAACGCTCTCCACCCAGCTGGCCAGGGGGACAGAGGGGCACTGTCCCCAATGGGCTCAGGCCTGAGGTTGCAGAGAGCCCTCTGAATCAGGGTTGGCCAACTCCGGTTCCCCACACAGCCGGTCCCTAAAGATGGACTCCCTGCCCCGCCTCCCTCCTGAGCCTCCCTGTTCAGACACTAGGTGCCACTGCACACTCACAATCCCCTGGTTCCCAGCCCCCAAGCCTGCCCTGGGGAGTTTCGGCTCCTGCATGGCAGGGCCACCCGGGATCCTGGGCACAAGAGAAGCCTGAGTCCAACTGCAGGAATCTGAGTGGAACCGCGGACAGCAGAGAAATAAACCCCATTCCGAGCACGGAGGCCCGCCCCCTGCTGCTGGCTACGCTCAGGATTGGTCAGCGCTCAGCATGGGGGCTTCTGATTGGACAGGGAATCAGTCAGTCTCCGCTCTCCACAGCCTGAGCCCAGAGAGCCTTCTTTTTGAGTGACAGGGGGGTGATATCTGCTCCAGGCAAGGAGGAAACAAGAATGGCAGGGTTTGGGTGCAACTTTTTTCTTTTCTTTTTGAGGTCTGGGCATTGGGTTAGGGTCAGGGTGACCAGAATTCTAAGTTCTGTTGGGTTTTGGTGTTAGGAAATTGAAGTCATTTCTTGAAAGTTTCACCACCTTGGCCTCCTCCTATAATAAGACCACCCAGAGCGTCTTCAGGTGCTGACTTGTCCTCTGTTCATCTGTGCAAAATTCTCCAAGCAGAACTTGCCTTTCGCCCCTTGGGAACTGCCCAGTGGTGGAGGCTCTCGACTGGGCATGGCAGGCGCCCTGGAGGAGGCTCCGACCAGGTTGGCAGCATGAGCGCTGATGTTCCTCCAGCTGAGTTGAATCTATCTGGAGCCCACGTTGAGGCTGGAGGCAGAGTAAGGAGATCAGCACAGAAGAGACCCTGAGAGCACAGACCTGGGTAAACCCCAGCTGCACCCGGGCTCCCGCACTCTCTGGACACTGGGCGTTGAATTCAGAGGACTTGACCTCTGAGCCCCGGCCCCAGCCCTAGTTTGAATATTGTTTAGAGAGACAGGGTCTCACTTAGTTGCTTAGCACCTTGCTTTTGCTGAGGCTGCCTTTGTATTCCCCATCCTCCTGCCTCAGCCTCCCCAGCCGCTGCAATGACAGGCGTATGCCACTTTTTTTCTTTCTCTTTGAGAGAAATACCTTCAGTGGCCACAGGATAACAGCCTTGCACAGATCAAGGTCATCCTGGGTGCTCTCCCTGGTCCCCAGACAGTGGGATCCTGCCTCTTCCAAAAACCAGAGACACCCTGTCCAGGTGTGCATCCTTAGTATCAGCTGAATATGCTGCACTTATCAAGAAAAAAAGAGAGAGAGAGAGAGACCCTACCTGCTTTTCTTGATGCAAACAAAGACAATGTGTTTCCAAAGAGAGCTCTGGTCTTGCCCCCCAATTCAGTGGTAAAAAAAGTCACATAATACAGAGAAGACTTCTCCTTAAGAGGGGCGCAAGGGTCTTTCTCTTAACGTAAAACAATTTGCATTTGACTGGGAGTCCAGTAAAGACAACTCCAGATTTTCCTAATTTGGAAAATAACTCTATAGACTCAATGCAACCTGCTCCTCTCTGCCTTAATTAATAATGGAGGCCTCGAGGTAACCTGCCCCCTGGGACACCTGCAGATGAAGAGGGGGGTGGTCCTTTCTTATCCCTGCAGTGCCCTGAACCTCCACCTTCCCACAGGCTCCAACACCTTTGACAGCATCCAATGGGGGAGCGGTTTTGAAAATTCTGGAATGTACCTAAAGACATTTCCTCATTCGGCTATGATGCTATCAATTTGGTCCCATGGTCCTTTTCAGTACTGTTTATCTTCTTTTGTTTTATGGGTTCATCTTAGATATACATGACCATAGAGTCCATTGTGGTAAACTTATCCAAACATAAAAATATACCTTATTCTCCTTAGGACCCCATTCGTGTGGGTGGCATGATGAGTGGATTCACTTAGGTATTTTCATACAATTAAATAGAAACATTATGGTCACTTCATGCTACTCTCTTTCCTGTTCTTATGTCCCCTCCCTTCCTGTTGCTCCCCCTTTCTCACATCTAGTGAACTTCTCTTCTTGACCCCCATTCCTTGTGAGGTAGATAACACATATCAGGGAAAACATGTGCCCTTTGGTTTTGGGGGATTGCCTTATTTTACTTTAGCACGATAATCTCCAGATCCATTCATTTACTGGCCAGTGTTATGAAGTCATCCTTTTTTAAAGCTGAGTAATATTCCACTGTGTATACACACCACAATTTATCTATCTATTCCTCTGTTGGTGGGCATTTAGGCTGGCTCCATAGCTTAGCTAGTGCTATCATGAACATGGATGTGGCTGTGTCCCTGTAGTATGCTGATTTTAAGTCCTCTGGATATATTCCAAGGAGTGGGATAACTGAGTCAAATGGTGGTTCCAGTCCTAGTTTCTTGAGGATTCTACATCCTGCTTTCCAGAGGGGTTGCCCCAATGTGCAGTTTCTCCAACAAGGTGTGAGCATTCCCTGTCCCCCACATCCTCACCAATTTATTGTTACTGTATTCTTGATAATTGCCATTCTGACTGGAGTGAAAGAGAATCTCAGTGTAGTTTTAATTTGCATTTCTCTAATTGCTAGAATATAATGCCTTTTCAGTATTTTTAAAAAATCTTTTCTATTGGAGTCGGACACAATACATTTATTCTACCCGTTTATTTTTCTGTGGTGCTGAGGATGGAACCCAGTGCCTGCAAATGCTACGTGAGCACTCTATAGCTGAGCCCCAGCCCCAGCCCTCATTTTCAGTATTTTTTACTTTTACTTGTCAGTAACAGCAGCCCAGGTATTTGGGGGACCAGTTTTGCTGCTTTTGTGAAATGGGAACATTTGTCTTGAAGGAAGACTGAGAAGGTCAAGCCACATGCCCAGGATTACAGGGATGAGCAGTACATGGTTGTCTTGTCCAGGATGAGGAGAAGATTATGTGGCTGAGAAGAGGGAAAGAGCTGGGGACACCCTGAGGCCAGAACCCTTCCTTCCCCCATGAGGGAAATGGTTAATTATTCTTGCTATTACTTTTCTTCAACAAAATGCAAAATTTCCCTAAACTACCAGTTCCACTAAATTTAGGTCTCTGGATGGAGCTCAGATTTGTCTCAAGAGGCAAGGAAAAGTGAATAACCAACCCAGTGGTTCCAAAACCAACAAGTTAGACCTTGGGCTCCTTGGAGACAAAACACTGGGTTTTACCCAATAATTAACAATCCAACAGCACCCGACACCCAATTAATGGGGGATGGAGAATTGAATCAGTGGGTGTGGGGGTCTGTAGGTGGCCAGCTGCAGGAGCTTGCCTCCGGGGTGCATTCCTTGCATCTGGGAGGTTTTTCAACACCAATGAGATAAACAAAGTGGTGAGAACACAAGCAAAACCCTCTGCAATATTCTAGCCAGGAAAATTCATAAGCACTTTAAAAGCATCTTAATGTTTACCCTCAGTCAAATGTGCCTCAATCCGAATGAAACCATTTGAAAAGAGTTGTCAACATGAAAAGTTTCTAAAATCTGCTGGTTGTGGATCACTGCAAATCCATATGAGTCCATGGCTAAATACATAAGTAAAAATAGAAATCTAATAATGAGCATTTTCTTAAAACTTCTCTCCTGAAAACACTGCCCTATGTGCTTTGATAACTAAATGACCATTTAATCATTCCTCTAGCAACACTTGAGGTCCATAAAGAACTGTGGAACACGTCTGGTTGGGGCAGAAATGTTGAGACACCAAAAAAAAAGTTACTCTGAACCTCAAAGGAAAAGATTCATAAATCACCAGAATGCAGGAATGCCCAGAAAATATTTGAAATTAAAAACAAAATACTGGGGTTGGGGCTCAGTGACAGAGCACCTGCCAAGCACCTGTGAGGCACTGGGTTTGATACTCAGCACCACATTAAATAGAAATATGTAAAATAAAGGTATCCTGTCCAACTAAAAACTATTTTTAAAAATAAAGATTAGATTTATGAAAAAGCAACTCCCTGCAATGCAGCATTTCTTCTAGAACAGCTTCCTGGACCCCCAAATACTAGCATGATGTGAGCAAGCTTAGAAAAATGGGTGAGAAATTGCAGAAGTCTGATCTGGCCCCAACTCTAGTCCAGCCCCACATAAATGTCCCTCTCCAAATAGCAACACCTCAGACCACGTATTTCCTGTGTCTCCCTTTAGAGCTTTCTCACATTTTTCCTTTCTTTCTTCTTGTGGTGCTGGGGATTGAACCTAGGACCTTGTGCATGCAGGGCAAGCACACTACCAACCTCACTGAATCCCTGGCCCCTGACATTCTTTCCTGAATGTGCATCTGTTTTCTAAATAGGTCTGTTCATGCACCTGACAATGATGAAGTTGTTTTCTGATTTGAAAACCAAGGAACCTACTTTTTCTGAGCTGATGTCCCTCTCTCTCCCTGAAGTCCTTTCCCATTACACAACCTCACCCAGCAAAAGTCAGACTTGAGCTTTATAATTGTGTGGGGTTTTTTATTGTTTGGGGTCTGATATCACATATATCACTGGAGGGAGGTAATTAGCAGCCATGCAGTTTTTTTTAATAAGCAAAGGACAAGGTTTGGTAGCACATGTCATTAAGGCCAGGAATTTTGAAGGCTGCGTCAGGAGGATATCAAGTCAGAGGCCACAGTTGGCCTCTCTGCAAGACCCTGCCTCAAAATAAAATATTCAAAGTTCTGACACTGGGTGAGTCTTCATGAAAAATGAAGGGTCAGAGTTCCTGTTTCAACAGTCTACCCTTAGGATGCTGTGTGTAGGTGTGTGACTGTTACCTTCCAACAGGACCTAGAGCTGTTGCTGGTGTCCACCTGTATTAATAAATAGATCAAATGAAGTGAGAAAATAAGTAAGACAATCAAAGATCTGACATTGTTGCTGGTTGTGATCTCGGAGATACAAAGGTTATGTTGTGTTTCTTGAATCTTGTGTTCTTGCAAAAGGGAATTTTAGATAATACAAAAATTGTAATCAAAGTAGAGCAAAGTTTATTGGCCCAGAAATCACTATCAAGAAGGGGGGAGAAAAACAGTGAGTCTTCTCTGACATCTCTAGGCCTCACACCCCTTTGATCCTCTGGTTTATGGGAGATGCTGTGGGTGATTCCAGAGGTCTGCCCATAAACCAATTCCTACTCTTAACTGGCAGTAGGATGACATTGTGTTTGTAGGTTCCTACTCCACATGGTCTTGTCTAGAGACACCAAAGCAGAACCCAAGTGTGTGAGTGTGTGTGTGTGTGTGTGTCTTTGTGAATTTTACTATAATAAAAATTTTATTATGGCAGCTATTATGAAGACAAACAACAACAAGTGTTGGCGAGGATGTGGGGAAAATGGTACACTCATACACTGCTGGTGTGACTAGAAATTGGTGCAGCCAATATGGAAAGCAGTATGGAGATTCCTTAGAAATCTGAGAATGGAACCACCAATTTACACAGCTATCCTGTACAGCCAACCTATATGCCCTTCAGTGGATGAATGGATTAAAAAATATGCATTATTTATACACAATGGAATTTTATTCAGCAATAAAAGAATAAAATCATGTGTGTGTGGGAGATTATATTCTTGTTCTCTTGGTTTCTGACTTTTGGTTTCTGACTTTTAGGAATAGAGTTTTTCTGAGATTATCACCAGTATCTTTGCCTTTGTCAAATGGTTATCACAACTTACTTGTGTTTCTTGCTATCTAACTTTTGTGGTTTTCCAATATGAGGAATGAGGTAGAAGTGGATTTTAAGTGGATATTTTTAATGTAGGGGTTCACTAATTACTATTAGAAGCAACAGATGAGCTCAGAACAGTAATAAAATTTAGTATCATCAGTTATTTATGTGCATAAGAAAATAAGTAGCAAACATAAAATTAAAGACAGTTCTAATGACCATAATATCAAAAGCAAAATACTTGGGAATTTTTCAAGAAATGTGAACACTTGAACATTTAACATGGCTTGTTTTTAGAAAATATACCATTATCCCTAAGCCACCTTCTTTTTTGTTGTGACCTTAACTCATAGAAAAAAGATAGGAATTAAAACTTTCCCCTGTGATCCTGACGACAGGACTTAGGTATGGTCTACCAGTGAGCTCTATCATCATCCCATTCTTATTTTTCTTTGAGATATGGTCTTGCCAAGTTAGTGAGGCTAGACTCAAAGTTGTGACCCTCAAGGCTTGGCTTCCATGTCAGCTGGGGTTACATGCATGTGCCATCAGAACCCTGGTAGGGATTCACCTTTTTTGTTTGCTTTAGTTGTAGTGGACACAGTACATTTATTTTATATATTTATTTTTATGTAGTGCTGAGGACTGAACCCAGTGCCTCACATGTGCTAGGCAGGTGCTCTCACCCAGAGCCCTAGCCCCAGGGATTAAATTCTTGACTTTCATATTAAAGGTTGTCTCAGGATAATATCTAGGTTTGCAAACGTGAATAATGTCTCCATTTTGTGAGTAGAAGGTAGAGGCCACAATGAGAAAATGTCTATCCTTATCCTTGGAAGAGGAACATCAACTGTGGATTCACTTGCAACTTAGTATTTGAGGATTTTCCAGATATTAAAAATATAAGCAAAAGAGACATGAGGTCAAGGCTCTGAGGAAGGGGGACAAGGTATTTCAAATTGTGAGGCATCAGATTGAGAAATGCAATGCTAAGGTAGCTGGGTATGGAGAATAGTGTCCCTCACATTTAACTGTAGGATCACAGAAGATATAGAAGAAAATAAACCATTTACTGGGTACATTTTTAAAAGATGATCATGGGTAGGACTTGGTCAGAAGTCATCATTATCACACTCCACCCACATGCCCACACACATTACTTCCCTTTTACCTCTTCCCCACTTTAGCAGTCAAGTCAACATCCACTCCTCAAGGTGCATCCTTGCATAAAGAGAAAGGACTGAGCCACAGTACCCTGGGGATCACAATGGGCACATCTTTGCCTAGCTTATGGCAGAAACTAGCAAAGGAATGGCAGAGTTCAGGAACATCTCTGTCTCCTTTTTCTCACAAACAAATAACTAGAGATTTCAATTATAAATTGATGGATGAAGTGAAATTGGGAGTATTGGGCCAAATATTTGCAACACTGAAAATATAAATGTTCAGCAGCCTAATGTCTTATTTATTTTTTATCTTTGTTTTTGTTTTTTAATGCTGTGGATTGAGCCCAGGAGCACTCAACCTCTCAGCAACATTCCTGATCTTTTTTATAATTTAGTTGGAGACAGGGTTTCACTGACTTGCTTAGTCCCTCCCTAAGTTTTTGAGGCTGGCTTTGTATCAGCCTCCAGAGACAATGGGATTACAGTCATGCACCACCACACCTGGCTAAGGTTTTATTTCATTATATGCAGAAGAGCAGTTTTTTGCATAATATAACCTACTGAATGCTCTCAAAATATTGCACTTTGTGAAAGATTCAAAGAGAAAGCTTATTAACTTTATATTAACAAACTTGAAGAATATGATTTTTCTTATGCCTTTTCTTTTATTCATGATATAATCAGGCTAGGACATAGTTTTCTAGTTTCTTTATTCTTTTTTTTGGGGGGGATGTATACTAGGGATCGGTCCCAGTATCACTCAACCACAAAGCAACTGCCCCAGTCATGTTTAATTTTTTTTAGAAACAGGGTCTCACTGAGTTGTATAGCTCCCTATTAATTTGCTGAGTCTGTCTTTAAACTCGTGAATTTTCTGCCTCAGCCTCCAAAGCCATTGGGATTGCAGGTATGTGCCCCCACTCCCAGTTTTTTCATTCTTCTGTAGTCGTTGCTTTCTTTCTTTTGTTACATAAATTCAAGGTGAATAACAGTATGTTTAACAATACAGACATAGAGAAAAGCCAGTGATGCAGGTAAGCAATTGAACATATCAACCAGAAAGTAGATTATGTATTCACCATGGTGTATTACTCAGCCATCAATACAAACTCCTCTAATGGTCAGAAAAATAGATGAAATTGGATGATGTCATGCTAAGTGAAGACATATACAATAGTGTCACATCTCATATGTTAACTAATATAATATCATGTGCAAGTACAATAGTGAATAGTATGGCTGAGGTGTGTGTGGGGGCATCAAGGGCAGAAGAGGGTTTTGGATATTATGAATACATGTATATGCATATATATAAACATCACACTGAATCCCATTAGTATGTGCAATTACTATGTGATGATAAAACCCATCATCTCTCATAATTATCCATTTTGCACTAAGAACAGAATCCTGCTGTCTTTTGGAATTTCCAGTATATTATGCAATGTTATTGGTGATGCTCCCTGATAACAACCTGGCTCTCCCTACACATCCATTCTATTTTCTTCCAGGCTCTGAACATAGAGTATACAATGTATTTCTGCATCTGGATCATCTCACTTAGCCTAAAGTCCTCCAGCTTGTCTGTGTTATTGGAGAATATTCTTTTGTTTCTGGGGTTTCAACCCAGGGTTGCCTTACCTGTGACAGAGATCCACCATCATTTTGTTTTTCAGTTTTAAGACAGAATGTTACAAATCTACTAAGGCTAGCCTTCAAATTTTGGCAACACTGCCATATACACCATCCTTATTTTAAAGTTGAGTAATAAGTGAGGTGTGGAGGCACATTTCTTTTGTCATGCTAGGGACTCGATAGGCTGAGGGAGGAGAATCATGATCTTGGAGCCAGCCTCGCATCTTGGTGACACCTTGTCTCAAAATAATGGTAGAAAAACTGAAAAGGTTATATATGTATGTTGATACATTTGTGTGTAAACACAATGATAAATCTCTCTTTATTATCTGTAATATACCATAGGTTCTTCTGCCTGAGATACTCTTTGAAAATTTAGGTTGTGATAGTATGGCAGTTAACTTGGGAAGGTAGATATTCCTAAGGATGGATTTTATTTTCTTCAATTGTTGAAGTGGTTAATGTCAGCTGTCCATTTGAGTGGATTGAGATACCCAGAGAATTGGTGTGGACGATCTCTGCAGGTGTCTCTGAGTGTGCTTCCAGAAGGCTGAGTCAGAAAGCATGGGGAATACCTGTAATGAACATATGTATTGGTGTTCAATAGGTTTGATTTAAAAAAAGCAAGAGAAGCAGTCACTCACTTATGCTCCAAGCTTCTTGAAGTCCCCTTTGGGGACTTGCACCATTGGCTCTACCTGGGTCTTTTAAAATTTTTTTATTTGTTTTAATTAGTTATCCATGACAGTAGAATGCATTTATATACTTTGATATATCATACATGGATGGGATATAATTTCTCATTTTTCTTAGTATACATATCGTAGAATGACGTGGGTCACACAGTGACATACATACATAAAGCAATCATGTCTGTTTCATTCTTTCTTATCCCCACATCCCCTGCCTTCCCCTCCTTTCACTTTCCTCTACCTAATGTAAGTTAATGCGATTCTTTTTTTATTTTCCATTACAATTCTTAATAAACATATATTCCACAATTTTTGTATCTTTTTTATGTAACATATGTTGACACCCAATTCATTCTCCATACAAGTATTTTGGATGTATGACACATTCCACCATCCTTGCTAATCCTCGTCCCCCTCCCTTTTCCTCCCACCCTTCTGCCTTATCTAGAATTCATCTATTCCTCCTATGCTCCCCCTGCATACTCTACTGTAAGTCAGCCCCCTTATGTCACAGAAATAATCCGCATTTGTTTTTTTGTTTTTAAAGGGGGGTGGCATTGGCTAACTCCAGTTATTATCTTCTCCAACTCCATCCATTTACACGCAAATGCCACGATTTTATTCTTGTATTGCTGAATAAAATTCCATTGTGTATATATGCCACATTTTTTTTATCCATTCATCAACTGAAGGGCATCTATGTTGGCTCCATAGTTTAGCTATTGTGAATTGTGGTGCCACAAACTTTTATGTGGCTGTGTCCTTGTAGTATGATGTTTTTAAACCTTTGTCCTTAGACTGAGGAGAGGGATAGGTGGGTCAAATGGAGTTTCCATTCCCATATTTCCAAGGAATCTCCATACTACTTTCCAAATTGGCTGCACCAATTTGCAGTCCCACCAGCACTGTATAAGTGTATCTTTTCTCCACATCCTCATCAACACTTATTGTTTTTTGTCTTCATAATAGAATCCATTCTGACTGGAGTGAGATGATATCTTAGAGTAGTTTTGATTTGCATTTATCTGATTCCTAGAGATGATGAGCATTTTTTCATATATTTATTGATTGTATTTCCATCCTCTCCTGAAAAGTATCTGTTCAGGTCCTTAGCCCACTTGTTGACCAGGTTATTCATTTTTTCATCTACCAGGATAATTTAAGTCCTCTATCCTGGAGCACAGCTGCTTAATTTGCTTCCTCATATTGTGAATCTTCCAGCTTCATGGATTGAGCTGTTACCAGTTTCCCAGTGTTGCCATCCTGTAGGCAAACATTTGGTGAATATTCCTCTCATGATTATGTGAGTAAATATAATAAGCTCCTTTCTGTATACACATGTACATTTTGTGTGTATTCTATTTTCTGAAGAATCCTAAATATACAGGCATATTCTCAACTTCTAGGTCATATTGCATCTCTAATTATAATTTTTTGAAAAATCCCTTATAGTTTTTTAATGTCTATTCAAATTTATATTCCTGGCAAGGATGTCCAAATGTTTCCTTTTCTGCATATCCACTGCAGTATGTGTTACCTACCAACATTTTGAGGATTGAGTCCACAAGCGTGTGGTTATATCTCATTGTGATATAACCTGAAAGCATAAAAATTTCAGAAGAAAATGAGAAAATTTTTTTGCCATTGGTATTGTCAATGATTTTAGATAGAATATGCAGAGACTGGGCAAGGAAAAACAGCTGAGACTATATAAAGCTAAAAATGCTTCTATACAGCAAAGAATCAATCAATAAAATGTAAAAGTGGACTTGGTTGAAGAAAACCATTTCTAGCCACATGTCTGAAAAAGCTCAAAATACAAAATATAAAAAACTTACACAACTCACCAAAATTTAATATAAACCCCTCATAATCTAATTTAAATATGGTAAACTACTTGGATTCTGCCCTAAAAATTAAAAAAGTGTGTAAATACATATGAAAGTACTGAAGATCACATATTAGTCTACATAAACTGATAATTTAGCTTTTCTGCTTTATTTGTCTCACATGATTATGAGTGCACACTCTCCATCCTTCACGGGGCATCTTGAGATCAATTAGCAAAATGCCAGGTTCTCATTTTCCCACATTAGGCTTCCTCCTTATTCCATCTTAATTGCCAAGAAAATCTCGAGTCTGGTAAACAACAAAATATAGATAAATTGCTAGATAATCATCAACTTTGAAAATTACTTCAGAAATCAATAAATACAATAGTAGACCCAGATGTGAAGAAATATAAAATAGACCTACAAATCAACATTTAACTTTACAGCTGCTCATAATAATACTTGCAGTTATGCTGATATGGGAGCACATGCCACTAGTCTTCACTACCTCGAGGCCACAGCAGGAGGAGGATTTAGGCTAAGGAATTTGAGGCCAACCTGGCAAAAACCCAGCTCTAAAAATTGACCCACCAAAAAACCAAACCATAATCACATTTTTAAAAAGGAGCCTTCACATGTGATTTCTATGAAACGTGTAATTAGGATCAGTAACAATAATTCATAATCACGTCTAAATGTAGAAGAAGAAAATTGACTAATTCTTTCTGTAAGGCCAGAAATACCAGCTAACACAGCATAAGAATGGAAATTGCAGACCATCTTTTTATAGATGTTGATGCAGATATTCAAAACCCCTAGAAAACTGAGAACAACCACAAAAAGAATGATTGGACTTCATGACCAAGAGGGACATTGTCATATGGGAAGTTTCCAAAAATCATTTTGATAGAGCAAATCTCTGGCAAATCACTTACTAAATTACTGTAAAACCTACGGCCAATTATGACCAGAGGAAAATTCTTTTTCAATCCACTTAATGGCAGCTGTGAATTGTTTTCATACTTAATGATGTGAACTGAAGTGTTTATCAATTTATTTTTAGGAAAAGAAAAAAAATGTATGCTTTTCTAACTTATAAGTGTTGTTTGAGAATATTAAATTGTATTTTATACATCAAAAATCAAATAGCATATGCAGATGATACTATTATTTCTATAATGTTTCTAAGCAATTTCCATGAACTAATGAAACATAAGAATTACTTGAATAATGTCATGGGCTAAATGGTCAACATTAAATCATTTAAATTATATACAGTAGCAGTGAGCAGTGTTAAAATCGAGGCACAATCCATTCACAAATATAGGGAAAACAATCTAAATGAAAATATTAACAAAAAAATTGTTCACTGCAAAGTAAAAAATTAAGGTGAAAGTAAAATGCAAAAAAGATCATGGAAACAAAATGGGAAAACTGTTAATATTCAATTAATAAAAGTCTGATTTTGGGTTATAAGGGTTGATAGGCTTCCTCCAGATTAACGCGTGGGGTGGGGCCAGGCTTCCTCCTCCAATCTGATATGTATTCTACATATATGAGTTAAGTTATTAATTGAATTATTGAGCTCTATAGTTTCTTTATTCAACTTTTGTTTGGAAGATCTATCCAGTGGTGAGAGAGGTTTGTTAAAGTCACCCCAGATCACGTTGTGGTCAATTTGACTCTTGAACTTGAGAAGAGTTTGTTTGAACATAGGTGCCCCATTGTTTGGGGCATATATATTTATGATTATTATGTCTTGTTGGCATATGGTTCCCTTGAGCAGTATGAGATGTTCTTCTTTATCTATTTTGATTAACTTTGGCTTGAAGTCTACTTTATTTAATATAAGTATGGAGACCTCTACTTGCTTTCAAGGTTCATGTTAGGGGTATGTTTTTTCCCAATCTTTCACCTTCAGTATGTCTTTTCCTGAGTCTCCTGGAGGCAGAATATGGATGGATTTTTTTAAAATCCAGGCTAATAGCCTATATTTTTTGATATATCTTTTGATTGGTGTGTTTAAGCCAGTAACATTTAAGGTTACTATTGAGACATGGTTTGTATTTCCAGCCATCCTTGTTTATTTTTTTCTACTTGACTTGAAGTGTTATTTATTGTTTAAGTTTTAATTGGTATCTACATATACGATCCAGCATTTTAATTGAACATGTGTAGTGATCAAATCTGTGCAATTTCTACCTTCTAAAATATCATTTTGATGTTTGAAACCTGTGAACTCTTTTTAGAATGTCCACAGTCTAATAATTACTTGTACGATTCAAACTATGGGCTATAAACCCTAAGAGTTACTTTTCCCTCTTAACGGCTTTTTGGCACTCCTTGCCATCTGTCTCTTAAAACAGATATAAAAAGCTTTTCTAGTTTTTGGTTCTTTGTGATCAACTTTTTCAGCTTCAAAATATGAGTGCAAACATACAGGATTTGTGAAATATTAAAAATAAATAGATAAAGACAGTCTCCCATGGTAAATCCAGAAAAAAAGAATATAAATTTAAAAATTGTAGACTATAATCCCAGTGCCTTAGGAGGCTAAGACAGGAGGATGGTGAGTTCAAATCCAGCAACAGCAAGATCCTGAGCAACTTAGTGATTTGCTGTCTCTAAATAAAATACAAAATAGGAGTTGAGATGTGGCTCACTGGTTGAGTGCCCATGAATTTAATCACTGGTACCCCCCCAAATATATTAGGGTTCACGTTTAATCACTAGGCCTTATTATTTTGGGGTGAGATCTATATATAAATGGCATATGCCAATTCTTATGAATTTATTTTATGTAAGTGAAATATTAAATA